>NC_043009.1:11086385-11088885 GCF_006345805.1 Octopus sinensis | reverse complement strand
GCATTTTTGGGACACTGTCATATTCTCTGATTAGTCCTGAACTGCTGTATTTCCTGACAGTGGTTGAACGTGTGTCTAGAGACTCAGTGATCAAAAATTTGATTGATGTTAAAAGTTTGCAGCCAACACGGAAGCTATTCTGAGATGGTCAAGGGAGCAATTTGGAGCAATTGTTTATCAGAACTAGTGGAGTGTGAGGAAAACATAAACTCAGATAAATTTGAGTCCATATTGCAGTAAGGGGTCCTTCCAATCTTTTCCAGTGGTGAAATGATTAAAGAAGACTATTTAATTGTGTGCAAGATGGAGGCCCTTGTCACATGACTAAAATGACCCAAGATTTTTGGATGAGAATGTCATAAAAAATTTTCCGTGGCCAAGCCAGTCACCAGTTTTGGACCCCTATTGAACACCTCTGGGACATAATGGACAGAACACTTCCATACAAAGAACAAGAAAGCATCTTCAAAGCCAGATCTTTTGAGATTACTGCATGAAACTTGACAAGAAATTCCTCAAGAGAGTATTCGTCAGTAACATGCCTAATAGGGTTCTTACTAAATATTAAATATTCTCATTATAACAATTCAGAAATAATTTGAATGTAAGTCTTCAGATTTAAATAAATTTTTATGATTATAAGAGTATATATATATATGTACATATATATATATACATATATATATGTAATTATTAATATTTGAGGGAATAAAATCCAAAACTTACAAGGAAAAAAAATTCAATTTAGAAGTACTAAATCAAATTTCACACAATATAATACATATATATAAATTAGAAAAAAAACACCTTTTAGCAATTCAAAATGAACAATTAAATTACACCATCTGGAAAATTACATATAGAAATATTAACATTAAAATAACAATAAATATGTTATATATATGTATGTATATATATATATATGTATCTATGTATGTATCTATGTATGTATCTATGTATATATATATATATATTATATATATATATATATATATATATATAATATGAGGGGTTTAGTTCATTGTGATCTAAGCGAGCATGTACGCTGAGTAAGTGCTACAGCTGTTCGACCGTTAGGTTCCAAGACCACAGCTAAAGGTTGATTTATATAGTAGAGGAAAAATGAAAACCAATACAGAACGAGTATTGACGGGCTTCTTTCAGTTTCCGTCTACTAAATCCACTCACAAAGCATGCTTGAAGTGCCGATACCCTCAAAAACTATCAAAAACTCCAGCTAAATATACACATAGTATTTATGAATTACTATATATGTATGTATATATTTGTGTTTGTGTGTGTGTGTGTGTGCGCGCGCGCTTTTGTATGCATCAGAGGTTAAGAAACCATCTAAGGGATATTAATATCCAATGTACAACTGGATGCGTACTTACGTATTATAACCAAGTGCTTAGTATTGCATGGCAATTTAGCAATTGGATATTAAGTATGGATGGGGGGCAAATTAAAAATTTACCCACGATTTATAAAACAAATACGAAAATGGAGAGAATAAACAATCGAAAAACATCAGCCATTAAACATTCAACAATATCTATTTATTGGCATATTTCATTCGTTTACTTGAACTACTTACACATATGTTTGTAATCAATTGATAAATAGATGTAATTGAATGTTTACTGGCTATTAGTCTATTGTTTATCCTCTCCGTTTTCTTACTTGCCTTATATATATATATATATACAAAAATTATATATATATAAAATTATATTATATCATATAAGAGGATAAATTAAACCACCAAGGCAGAAAAAGTATCTCAATATATATATATATATGTATATATGTATATATTGATGTATATATGTATATATTGAAGTATATATATATATAATTATATCATATCATATAAGAGGATAAATTAAACACCAAGGCAGAACAAGTACCTCAATAAATATATATATACATCAATATATATACATATATACATGTATGTATATACATATATATATATATATATATTATACATGTATATATATATATATATAATATACTATACATATATATATATATAATGCATATATATATATATATATATATATATATATATAATATATATATATATCTAAGCGTAACTGCATGTGCGTATATGTATGTATATATGCAACGTCTAAATATAGTTATGTGTATATATCGAAGTTCCATTAGCTTGCCAAGTGATTTTGTGTGCGAAAATGCTTGCTTCGAAGAAGAGGCATGATTTGTTATTTGTTGTGTGGTTCTTATTTTATTTATTTTTGTTTTTGCGCGTCTGTGTGTGCTTTTATACAAAAACAATTGCTACTCTTTCTTAAGACAGTTATCTATTGACAGTGTCATATTTTCCATGCAATCTTTTTGACGAATTTTTAGTTTGCCACTGAATGAATTTCACTCAAGCCATTGAGATTCAGTTACTGACAACATTTCAAAAGTCTCAGGAACTTTCCCTTATTTGTTTTCATCACAAATAAGTTATCTTATATTCCCCTGAAGC
>NC_043009.1:11061385-11081385 GCF_006345805.1 Octopus sinensis | reverse complement strand
AGTAGTCCAACAGAAGAAAGAGTGAGAGAAAGAGTGGTGAAAGAGTACAGCAGGGATCACCACCCCCTGCCGGAGCCTCGTGGAGCTTTTAGGTGTTTTCGCTCAATAAACACTCACAACGCCCGGTCTGGGAATCGAAACAGCGATCCTACGACCGCGAGTCCGCTACCCTAGTACATCTAATGTATTTTCATCCTTCCGGCTCTTATTTTATACTTTGCAGATAGAATTTAAGGAGCTGCAATAATATTTGAACAAACAAATTTGGTTTTAATAGTGTATCCAATGAATAATTTGACCTCCGATAACAACCGTTTAACTTGTTTAAAGTGCGTCATTGAATTTAAACGGGTCTTTGTGTTTTGTGCGTGTGCGTGTGTGTTGTGTGTGTTTATGTGTGTGTGTGTTGTGTGTGTGTGTGTTGTGTGTGTGTGGTGTGTGTGTGTGTGTGTGTGTGTGTGGTTATAAGGCCAGTATTGAGGGAATGTCTATACATGTATGGATATAGCAAAAGGCCCCGAAATATAAAACGTTAATTTTACAATCCTAAATTAACTATATTCTTTTTTAGATTTCCTTCCGCAAAGAGAGAAATTAATAGAAATAAACATAAATGCTACTCATTAAATAAAACCAAACGATTTAGTAGACCAAATTATATAATTATAGCCGAACAAGTTCAATGGAGTATATAGAATTTATAACAGAGGCACGTCACCCAATTACGATAAAAACACTACTTAGACTTTTATAATTCATGAATCAAGTGTGCCGTGGTTATAGAAAAGCTAACTGGATTATTTACAACAGAAAAAAATATTAACAATATATTGGAAAACCGGTCATATATATTCATTAACAACAAACCAAAAAATGGCTTGCAGTGTTGTTGAATAGTCTTCAGATAACTAATGTAATTTATAAATTCAGACGCAATATGAAACATGTATATTTTCATCTCTCCACCATATTAGTTATAACTGCTATCACAACTTTTCACGTGCAGACAAATGTATCTACAATAGTTAACAATGTCGCAATATTGTAAGAGATAATACAAAAGAAATATAAACTAAAAAAAACATTAATACAATGTACTGAAAAAATACATTTAAAAAAACTCAGACTGTTAGTCATACATACTAAATTAATAGCAATATACAACACAAAGAAAAACATCCCTTCCAAAATCCTCACATCAGACACCTCGGCGAAGTTATTTCCATATTTTCTGAAAGACTTTGACCTCAATGGTCATAAAATTGACAAATGAAAACGGAAACATTAACATGATTTTTGATTTCAATAAAACGCCTAAAACTACCACTAAAATTATTTAATCAAAACGAAACGGACGTCATATTTCTAAATGATACTGTCGTTGAAAAGTTGCCATAACAAGCAAAATGTGACGGTCTAAATAAAGAAATAATTTGAACTTATTCATATGACTAGCGAAAGCAAGTATTACAGAAAATGCAATTCTGTTCAAATTTCAACTATATTCGAATTCTAGTCAAAACAAAACAGACCTATATACATATAGTTGGACAGTTGTGATGTTTTCCATCGCGACTCTCCAACGAATTTTGCAGCTTTAGTAAAAAGTATATATGTACAAACACATCTATACACACACAACACAGACTCACATACACACACATATATATATACATAGACGCAAGTGTGGATGTTTGGTGTCACCTAGGACAAGTGTTTTCTCCTATAGCCTCTGGCCGACCAAAGCCTTGTGAGTGGATTTGGTAGACGGATACCGAATGAAGTCCGTTGTCTCTCTCTCTCTTTCTCTCTCTCTCTCTCTCTCTCTCTCTCTCTCTCTATATATATATATATATATATATATTATATATGTGTATATATATATATATATATATATATGTGTATATATATGTTCATATATACGTATATATATATATGTGTGTGTATATATGCATGTGTGTGTATATATATATGTATATGCGTATATATATATATTATATATATATATAAATGTTTATATATATGTGTGTGAGTGTGTTTGTATGTTTGTGTCTGTGTGTGTCTTCCTATTACCGCTTGTCAATTGGTCCCGGTGTGTTTACGTCCCCGTAAATTAGCGGTTTGGCAGAAGAGACGATACAATAAGTACTAGGCTTAGAAAAATAAGTCCTAAGGTCGATTTGTTCGAATGAAGGATCCTTCAACGTGGTGCTCCATCATGGCCGCAGTCAAATGACTGAAACAAGTAAAATGATGAAAGAATATATATATATATAAATAATTTACGCGCGCGCGCATTTTTATTTATGTATTTATATTGCAGAATAATTCTGGAATTACTTGCTATTGGTCATATGTCTGATATTTATAATGAACATCATCAATTTCTATGTATTTCTTTATAAAACAGTGAATTCTAAGTCTACGAGACTGAGGTGTATATGTTTGACTAATGAAATCTAACGAAAACGAATATGTCTGCTAATTTCACCTGTCAGATTTAATGATACGTTCAATGTCTATATTTTCTAAAAACGTGGAATAAATTGTTACCATTTTACTAATTCTAGATAATAAACAATCCTAGCAATTTTCATATACGTATATGTATGTGTATATGCGTTTGTATGTATGTACGTATGTATGTATGACTGTATGTATCTATGTATGTATGTATGTCTGCTTGGATGTAGTGTTACCATTTATTTTATGTCGAGTCATTATAAAAACAATTTAACATTAAACTGAATAATTTTTCAATAGGTATTTTTAGTGTATGTTTATCAAGATTTTACAAGAAGAGGGGTGACATTGTAGGGTAGTGTAGGTTCAGGCAGTCTGAAAAAGGCTAGCAGGCCGTCTAGAGATGATAATTAGTGTAAACTCACTGGCCATATGCTACTTGCTGTACTATTTGTCTTTGGATAACTCCCGTGGTTTTTTTCTATGTTAAAAATAAAATAATAATCAAAAGGATAGGCGAAGATTCTTCCCAGCGAGTGCACTAGATGCATTGATACATAAATGGCGCTTTTAGTTGTACTCATAGATGGGATTATAACAAACTCAATGCTTATGTATGTCACGTGTTTAAAACGTTTGTAATAAAATCCCACATCATCCACGTTAAAATAGGCTAAAAATATGCGACATTCTGAGAAGGCATTGCGTAAAATCTATTTCAAATTTATCAAAAGTAAATGTAGTTAAAGAATTAACGAAGTAAAAAGGAATTTACTATATAGAGGAGGCGCAATGGCCCAGTGGTTAGAGCAGCGGACTCGCGGTCGTAGGATCGCGTTTTCGATTCCCAGATCGGGCGTTGTGAGTGTTTATTGAGCGAAAACACCTAAAGCTCCACGAGGCTCCGGCAGGGATGGTGGTGATCCCTGCTGTACTCTTTCACCACAACTTTCTCTCACTCTTACTTCCTGTTTCTGTTGTACCTGTATTTCAAAGGGCCGGCCTTGTCACTCCCTGTGTCACGCTTAATATCACCGAGAACTACGTTAAGGGTACACGTGTTTGTGGAGTGCTCAGCCACTTATACGTTAATTTCACGAGCAGGCTGTTCCGTTGATCGGATCAACCGGAACCCTCGTCGTCGTAACCGATGGAGTGCTTCCACTCCACTATATAGAAATTAAGTGTACAGTTAACAATTCCAGCAATTGATATTACAATCAAGGAAGCGATATAAAAATAATGACTTATGTGAACATTTGTAATCTCTAAATCAAAACCATCTTACTGATTAGTATAAGTTCCGTACAGATTGAAGATGTTCAACATGGCTTTTACTTATGATAGTTTATTTTGATGAGACACAGCTTGAATTTATCAATATGTTCTATCAAGTAAACCAAATGAGTGTGTCATACGCTGGAATATCCATAATCTGAAAAACAAGGATGCCCTCTTCGGAATTTCACATGTATATCGAACCCTAATCCACGCTCGGAATAGAAAACTAATAAGGAGAGTACAGGAGGCGGTCGAAAAATCCAGCTTCTATATATGGCTGAAGCGGGAAGACCAAATATGGCTTGAACGTCATAACATGCCGGCGGGAAATAACATCACTAGGTGAGACAAGCTGACACTGAATCAGCTTCGCTGACTGACAGGTGACGGTCGTTTAGAGAATGCGCGGGCTAAGACTACGCGCCTTCACTGGTCAGTTAAGGTGAGACAGTGCCACGTGACAACTTGCTGGGGCTGCCTGCTGGAGACTAGCGGTAGGTATTTAAAGGGAAAAATTTGACAAGTCAGTCAGTCACCGGCTGACACTCGCTGACGATACATCGAAGAGGCCATGGAACAGAAGAAAGAAGAAGAAAGAAGACATGCACCCAACACCAAAGCTGAAGACACCTCCGAAAGGGGTAGCCCCGCCACGTCAAAACGGTAGAGGAGTAGGGGCCGAAACCGGACGTGGTTCCTCCTGATGATGTCTTGAGCTAACTGGATCCTATAAAGGAGCTGTTGTGGTAGCAGACCACGAAACACGGTTGTAATTCCCCAACTTGGTCGTGAGAGCAGTGTACACGCCTGATACAATATAACTTCTGTACTAAATACATTATTGTTTTTCCCTATCTTCTTGCTTATCTGTTTTCGATGACAAATATGCGTCACAATGCCTTATATTTTGACGAAATGACATTACTGCCTTGCAAAAGTCAATATATTGCATCAAAGAAACGTAAAATCTTTCTAGAATACGTTAGATACACAAGTTCAGTCAGGATGTTGATATCCGAAATACAGAATTAATCGCACAATTATTGCGGTAGCAGTTTGTCTCTAATATTCGTCTCTTGATCTATCCTTCTAAGTGACATTATACATTTCTATGACGTAAATTTTGGTTTCAGATTTTATCACAAGGCCAGCTAAGTCGATTTCCTTTCAAGGGCTAATCGATTTCATTTCAAGTGGTACTTATTTTATCTACCCCGAAAGAAGGAAACCTCGGCGGAATTTGAACTCAGAACGTAAAGACGGCCGAAATGCCTGTAAGCATTTTTCCCGGCGTGCTAACAATTTTGCAAGCTCCCTACCTTAGACATATACTTATTTCTTTACTACCCACATGGGGCTAAACACAGAGGGGACAAGGACAGACAAACGGGTTAAGTCGATTACATCGACCCCAGTGCGTAACTGGTACTTAATTCATCAACACCGAAAGGATGAAAGGCAAAGTCGACCTCGGCGGAATTTGAACTCAGAACGTAACGACAGACGAAATACTGCTAAACATTTCGCCCGGCATGCTAACGTCTCTGCCAGCTCACCGCCTTCCTTAGACATATACTTATTAATGTAGAGTAGCAGGAAAAAAAGATCACATGACGTTCATGATCATCCAAATATTATTTTAAATAAATTAAAATGAAAGGGTCAATAATCTGGAATCGAAACTAGTTCCGTTTCTTACACAATCGATCTTACCTCTACGATCGCCATGCCCTTCTAAGTTTAATATCAAGTGAAAAGCTATTCAATGCTTTTTAACTATTTATATTCCTCCTCAATGGGATTATTAATAGCATTGAAAGGAAAATCATTTCATCCATATTGATTTTAATCTTTCTTGAATAAAGTGAAAACTATCCCCTCATCATAAAACATTGAATCTCACTACTCTACATCCGGCACACTCCTTCTCTCTCTAATTTTATTATTCATTTTCTCTGTGAATATCAATACTACTGGCTGATGAGTAGGCAGAACTATTTGAAAGTCGGACAAAATTTCTCTCAGTATTTTATATTTAAATCTGTCATAATCGACGTCACCTTTCACATCATCATCAGATCAATATAACAACACAACAAGGCGGCAAGCTGTCAGACACGTTAGCATGCTGGGCGAAATACTTAGAGGTATTTCGTCCGTCTTTACGTTCTGAGTTCAAATTCAACCGAGGTTGACTTTGCCGTTCATTCTTTCGGGGTTGGTAAATTAAGTACCAGTTGCGAACTGGTGGTCGATCTAATCGATTGCCCCTCCCCCCCCACACACACTCCCCAAGAATTTCGGGCCCTGTGCCTAAAATAGAAAAGAATATAGAAACACAACAGTGTAATAGGTTATTCATATAATCGGTTGTCACTTTCCTCTAAAACAATCTGAAACGCCGTGGGTTCGAATTATACTGACGTACTCGTGGACAGTGATGTAGTATAATTTCTTTTCGCAGATTCAGCCAACATTCTTCATAATAGCCACTGATTCACTTTACTCTCTGAAATCAACCAATTTATTTTTTTTTAAATAACATTATTTATCTAGTTGAGGTCAATAAAGTAAACACAGGCTTGACACAAGGGTTACTGCAAATAAACAAGTAAATATTACTCTAGTATTTGTTGCATTTTGACTCAAGTTGAAATCAATATTCGAAGTATCCAAGGCGGTCAGCTGGCAGAACCTTAAGCATTCCAGGCGAAATGTTTAACAGCATTTCGTCCGTCTTTACGTTCTGAGTTCAAATCCCACCGAGGTTGACTTTGCCTTTCATCCTTTCGGGTTCGATAAAATAAATACCAGTTGTACGCGTGGATAGATGTAATCGACTTATCTCCTCCCTTGGTATTAACCTTCCCCAAGCCGTCTCCTGAAATTTCTGGCCTTGTGCCAAAATTTGAAACTGGTGTTACATGTATGCTTTGAACTGTTTTAATTTTTATTTGATTTGATTTCATATCACTTTTCATGAAGAATAGCGCTATTACATGTCTTTGAGAATGTCATAAACGAGTGAAATAACCTCTCCGGAATTTCACATGTATATCGAACCTTAGTCCACGAAAGCAGTGTACACGCCTGACATAATATAACTCCTGTACTAAATACATTATAGTTTTTCCCTTTCTTCTTCCTTATCAGTTTTCGATGTCAAATATGCGTCGCAATGCCTTATCATTTGACGAAATGACATTGCTGCCTTACTGCGCTTCCGTATTTTCACCAATCGCTAATTTAAAAAAAAAGGAAGACGACCTTTCGCTAGTCATATAAATGGATAAGGCCAGTTTTCTGATTTCTGTGCTGTGTATTATATATTTCACCCCTGGACAGAACACCGGTCCGTCGCTGAATGACTTGCTTTTGCCAGCTGAGTGGACAGGAGCAAGTGTTTTGTTCAAGAACACAATACGTGGCTCGATCCAGGGATCGAAACCACGTGAAAAACAATTAAGAACATTTCCAAATTCAACAATTTCCAATGTTCTCTTTCCAATCTTATCCAGACATTTTAGGCATGGTGGACACAAATACTGTATATTTGTGTTTGTTTATTTCTATTTATTCTTAGATAGCTTGATGGACTTTTAATCGTTTGTTTCTGTGGGGTTTACAGATGGTTATTATTACTCCTAAGCAGAAATCCATACATTTTGGATAGGTTCATGGTTGGTCCCCACCCCGTCTCTCTAATTGGATGTGTTCTATAGTGTCTGTCTTTCTTTTAATTTGTTTTTCGGTCTACCTTTCTTTTGTTCATATATATATAATATATATATATATATATATATATATACATACATATATATATATACATATACATACATATATATATATATAATATATATATATATATATATATATATATATATTATATATATATATATATATATATATGAGTGTATGTACATATATATATATATATATATACACAATACATATATGTATAGATATACATCCTAAACACCAAATCACGTGTCTCCCTGAGTAGTTCATTTGCATACACCTCTATAGGAAATCTTGGTCATCGTAATGAATTGAATAGTCTATATTTAAAGAGTTTTTTTTTTTGCAGTTTACACAATTGGGTTTAAAAAATATCTACTACGGCTAGTAATATTTCTGCCGAAGTGACGCTTATAAACATAAATACCTTTCATAGAGATATGAAGAAACGCTTTTACGCATGCGCAGATACATACTCCCGTACATTGGCACACATTCAATTAACTGCTGCCTCAACGACATCTCAGGGAGAATTATGAGAACAATCAAGCGATCAATAAATCAAACTCTTAGACACAAATGAATCGTCGTGCCGATCTGAAAATCCGTGAAATACGATATACTTCCGATGTCACACAACTGACATTTGATAATAGAAGTTCAGATAGATGTACTTTCATATTATCGCTTTTTTCCCCCTATAACACAACTTCCTTTTGTAAGGGAGTTGGCGTCAGGTGACAGCTTCGAGTAACAAAACGGTACTTGAAAGACGATCTTGTAAAAAGAAAATCCTAACATATATAGAAAAGTGAAGTGCAAACGTATCTGGTCAAATGGCGGCCAATTGAAATTCAATTTTTGCAAAAATATAAATGCAGTAAATGAAACAGAAATCTTGTGAAAATCTCTAAAAAAATAAAATAATAACACAGAAAGTAATAATGAAAAAAATGGCTGTTAAGTGTTAGGAATGTTAGTAGCTGGGAGTTAGTTGCATAGATTGGAAAAATCTGAAGATGGTGATGATGATTATAGTTGATTTGGTTGAGGATGATGTTGTCGTCACAGCTGCATCCACCGCTGCTGCTTCTGCAGCTGCTGCTGCTGCTATTACCGAAGCACATCTTAACTGAACTGGCTTAAAATCAAAGACGTTCAAACCATGATCATCTCGAATTATTCCACTACACATGGAATCCTGAATAATATTATTCAAGGCGGCAAGCTAGCAGAAACGTTAGCACGTCGGGCGAAATGCGTAGCCGTATTTCGTCTGCCGTACGTCCCGAGTTCAAATTCCACCCAGGTCGACTTTTTTCTTTTCATCCTTTCGGGGTCCATAAATTAAGTACCAGTTACACACTGAGGTCGATGTAATCGACTTAATCCCTTTGTCTGTCCTTCTTTGTCCCCTCTGTGTGTAGCCCCTTGTGGGTAGTAAAGAAATAAATATTATTCAACGGGTCCTTTTTCTAACATGCTTGGATGTAGTCTGAGGAACAATCGGCGACTTTTGGCAGCAGGCCGAAGGACTGTATAGGTACCGACTACTTAGCACGTAGTGGTGTTAATTGCTGTATATTTCCTGGTAAACCCTCACTGAGAAAACCTACTATCAAAAGCGTCCCAGCAATGACTGTTGCATACTATGCTGTTACTGGTGTTTACATCAGGTCAGCTTTGATTGAGCAGAACTAGAATTAAAGACATTCCAACCTTGCCCATCTTGACTTTATCTTCCGTGAGATAAGCTTGGATTATATTATCCAACGTTTTCCTGTCAATGACAGTAAGTTATGAGTTAAGGGAGATTTGGGTACTACTTCGGAACATATCTGGTTGTTTTTTATGCTTTGTTTTAGTTTCAGTTTAACACTATCGAGGGAGGCGCAATGGCGCAGTGGTTAGGACAGCGGATACGCTGTCGGGGGATCGCGGTTTCGATTCCCAGACCGGGCGTTGTGTGTGTTTATTGAGCGAAAACACCTAAAAGCTCCACGAGACATCGGCAGTGGGTGGTGGCGACCCCTGTTGTACACTTTCGCCACAACTTTCTCTCACTCTCTCTTCCAGTTTCTTGAGTAACGGTGCGATGGACTGGCACCCCGTCCAGCTGGTGGGAACACATGCGTCACAGAAACCGGGAAACCGGGCCCATGCGCCAGGGCTAGGCTTGAAAAGGGCGACGTTAACACTACCGAGGCGACCAAATAGCAAACATAATCTATGACAATTGGTTATTTTCCCTTTATGCAGTGGACGCGATAAAACCATTATCCAATATAGCATCATCTGCAGCCATAAAAAAGGGTGATTTGAGAGATTTTGTTGCTATATCTAGCTGAAAGTGTCCCGTGTAAAAGCTTCTTCGCTTGTCCAGTTCCTATTTAGTGGTTGCAGAACATTTAATAAGGTGGTTATTTTTTCAGCAGAAGAAGAATATTATTCATAAGCATACGATGTGTTGTTA
The DNA here is from genome assembly GCF_006345805.1 of Octopus sinensis. Taxonomy (NCBI): domain Eukaryota; kingdom Metazoa; phylum Mollusca; class Cephalopoda; order Octopoda; family Octopodidae; genus Octopus; species Octopus sinensis. The sequence goes on along the minus strand of NC_043009.1, from coordinate 11,071,430 downwards.
ATGCCTACGGTATAAATAGTGATATAAGTTTTTGTAGATGATGAAGTTTCAAATTGATTTTGGTGGAGATATTAAGCCGTGATGATAACAATAAAGTTGGATAAGATACAATCTTAATATTTTCAGAAAGTGAAACGTAGTTGTTTCAATTATATATGGTAGGTTATTAAATGAAAATTATTTTATTGATCTAGAAGAAATGTTATACGCCTCATCGATTTTAGTGCCATTCGAACCTAAGAAAACAAAATACGCGTTGGAATATGTCTAGTACGGTGTTATTCATTTGCATAGCAAGGGAAGAAGTGTAAAAATGTTCCTTGAATATAATATAATACATAATAAGGAATGTTTGTGGGTAAAGAGAATTATAAAAAAAAAACGAGAGCATGCGAAAGTAAAATGAGTATTTTGTGATACAATGGCACTTACATAATGTGCAAGAAAAGGCCTCTACCAGGATTACCAAGGAGAGTGGACCAGGGGAATGGAAGTTACACCAATATTTAACCCTGTAAGGGTTCTGAGGGTGCTTGGGTTCATAAGGAGTTTACAGGACCGACAGCGGGGGAGAGAATGATTGGAAAATTAAGGAAGGGCTGTTGTAGTAAGTGATGGAAACGGCTAAAATTGGTGTATACACACACACACTTATATAATATATATATATATATATGTGTGTGTATGTATATATATATTTGTGTGTGTGTAAATATGTATCTGTGTGTGTGAGTGTGTGTGTGTGCGTGTGAAAAGGTGATAAGTAGCATATTGGATTATTCTTTATTAGCGTTTCGTCTTATTCACTGAGACTCCTCAGATGTGTTTTACAGAACATTTCTTTGCCTTTTATACAAATCTGTAATGCGACCAAAGAGCTAATCAGGAAATATACAAAATTCTCACAGCCTCCTTTTTCTTAATACATAAAATCTGTACACCACCTCAAACAAACTCTATCTCTTTCTCTAATTCTATCCCTCACTTTATATATATGTAAATACATACACATAAAATTATATACATACAAACACATATACATATAGACGTATGTATATTCGTATGTTACAATCAATATGAAAGAAATTAGTGTTGTCTATTTTGATTAATTTTATGTTTCGTAAGCGATGCTTCTTGTTGCTAATAACATATAAAAGCTGAAACATATAACGTAAAATTCGCCAAGGAATGATTAAACCGCGTCCACTTTCTTTTTCTAGGAATTTAGACAACGGAAAAGAGAAATGCAAAATAATTAACAGTATTTTAATTGCTTAAACATTTAAATACAAATGCACTTATATATGCATAAGTATATACACAAAGCTGTATTTGATTGTATATATACACACACATCTATAATATTTAATATACGTACAGTTGTGACCAAAATATTGGAACATCTGACTGAAAACTGGAATTGTTATATTAAATGCCTAATGTTATATTTATTTTGCAATATGTTATTACTTGGTCAAAAGTATGGAACATAAATCTCAAATTCTTTTCTCCTACTGAACCGTTGGATCAGTTCTTAAGTAAGTATATCTATGCGTTGTATATATTTCAAACAAATTTTACTTGAGCAGAACAATTAAAATTTCTGAACAAATGTTCCAGACTTTTGACTACGCCTATACATACATACATACATACATAAATATATACATACATACATACATACATGCATACAATACATACATACATACACACATGCATGCATGCATACATACATAAATATATGCAGAAAGAAGGAAAGGAATATGATATCAGTTGATAACCATGGGAAGACGGTGAAACGGCCTTCATCCATCTTATTTATACCTCTCGACTTTCTTTATATTCTATATAATCCTCATGAAATAATCTTCACTGACGGGATTTACTGGATTCCAACTACATTGGACTCTAAATTACACCTCTACGTATAGATTTACTATGCAGTATGTAGACGTGTCCACTGAAGGAGCTTAAGTGTGTTTGCCACAGGATTATATAAGTCCATACATTGCGCGTACATACATACATACATATATATATATATATAGGGAGAGTTTAGGAAAAAAAAACAAAAGACGAAGACAGGTGGTGTACAAAACAAACAGATGTATTAGTATAACGCTCAGGAATAGAAAAAGTCTTTTACGTTTCAAGCCTACGCTCTTCTACAGAAAGGGACACAGAAAAAACAAGGAGAGAAAAAAAGTGTGTGTAGTGGCTAACGATCTAACATGGTGACTATGTATATATATATATATATATATATATATATATATATATATATATATATAATATATATATATATATATATATGTATATACATGCACAGTATTGAATGATCAATGATTTTCCTCAGTTCATTCGCTCTTTACTCAATATACCCCAGCAATGTCAGTAATGAGCTAGCTACTTAAGAAATAACAGCGATAATAACCATCAGCATCAACACCCTCTTCCCACACAGGAGTCAGCGGGAGATCAACTGTGTACGGTCGATCTTCTTGAATGTACACCTAAATTGCTGAATGTCTCAAAAGCGTAGGAAAATTAGGGGACACTCATGACACTATGATAAGGAATTTTACACGATGGACATGAACAGAAGGTTAGTTAGTGCAGTAACCTATAAGTATTAATCTATTAAAAACATGGGACTAAACTACAACACTATTTATCAATGCCATCACTTACATCACAGACACCTCGACTATACCAACAAATACAAAAGTAACCAAAACATTAAGCAAAGTTAACATTAACAGTGTTATTTAAAATCGACTTACTGAACGAAGCATTATAGCAAAACTAGATATAAATATCTCACCAATACAAAAATGAATATTTCCTTGAGTAAATCGCATTATCAAAAATCATGAGAAATACAATTGATTTGCTGTATAGAGCAATAATATAATTTTGAAAACTTTGCTTTATGTGCAGAATGATAGTAAAAGAATCTGAATATATTTGACTTTTTTCCCTTCCATTCCTACGTTAACTTCTATACTTTACTGGCTGTGTATAAACATATTAATTGTTTATTAACATTTCTTCTTTCCTATTCACAAATGATGATATCACAACAGCTATTGTACTTCTGTGAGTGTGCTAGAGACACGGTCTTGTATCCAATGAATGTGTTTTGATATCTGTATAATTTATCTCAAAATGCATACTTTAAGTTTTAATGTCCTTTAATGTCATACCATGTCCTGACACCTGATGAAGGCTGGAGGGTATATCAGCTGAAACGTTGTGTTAACAACAAACAAGATGAGGACAAATATCCGTCAAATGTAAATAATGTAAATAATCTAAATAAACCCTACATATTTTTAGTTAATCTAAACCCTGATTTTTTTAGTTAATCTAAACTCTAATTTTTTAAATTCATGTTCGAGATATATTTGGAGATTGAGGGATATCTGTGGCAATGCATTAAACATAACATTGAGACCCCTTTCATTTTGCATTGCTTACAGTCTGCGCTTAACTGAAGTTTTTATTGATTTCAAATTTTGGCACAAGGCCAGCAACTGTGGGGAAGTAAGTTGTGTCAATTACACCGACCCCAGTGACCAACTGGTACTTAGTTTATCGATCCCAAAAGGATAAAAGGCAAAGTCGACTTCGGCGGAATTTGAATTGAGGACGTAGCGATGGACGAAATGTCGCTAAGCATTTTGCGCGGTGCAACAATGACTCTGCCATCTCGCTGCCTCGAAAAGTTTTAATGTTATCACTGAAAATGAAAGGCTTCAGATCAAAAAATTATGTTCCTTTTAATTATCGGCATAAACCAAAATACTATAACATTAGATCCAACTTTTACCGAGTTTTGACACTTACATTCTTTGTTTTACATTTTCGCTTTGTTTAGCATTATTTTACCATTCTCTCTCCGTTACTTTCACTCTTTCTACTTTGTGTCTCCTTCCCCATTTTCTTTTTTCTTTTTTTTCTTTAAGTTTGATACCAGCTAAATAACGTTTTTTTCAGTTTTTTTATCAACGTCCTAGATGAAATCAACATGAATGATTCAAGTCTCTCTATTATGTTTATACTTTTATGAACATAATGGTTGATTTATTTCTTTAATAATGGGAAAAAATAGCATGTAATAAGATATTTTCACGTGTTTGTTTATATATATAAAGCCATATAATCAATGAAATTCTTCCTTTTGTCTTTTAATCTAAATATTCTTATTGAAGATTAATTCATTAGTAAAAACTTCATCCGAAAACTGGTGACGTTAAACTCAGTCCTCAATTATGAAGCAATTCAACAATGATATACTTAAATCATACCAAATAGAAAAGAATTAAAGATACAATAATTTTTCCCTGTAAGCATGGAATCATATTCCCTAATGTTATTATTATTATTATTATTATTATTATTATTATATTATTATTATTATTATTATTATTATTATTATTATCATTATTATTATTTTACACACACGCATACATACATACATATACACACACACACATATATATATATATTATATATATATATATATATATATATAATATATATATATATATATATATATTTATATATATATAAATATATATTTACATGGAAAAATGCGAGCATGGAAAGTAATATTCTTAAGATTATAAACCTGGAAAAGTATAGGACAAAGTATTACTTCAAGTAAAGTAAAGAATAAGAAACTTTTTACTTAAAGTATTGCAGCAAAGAATGCCAGTTCTTCTAATTTATCACTCTTTACAGTTCTCATCTTTTAAATTTATTGTACAAAACTGTTAAGCTACTTTGTAAGTTTATCTAATTAGTCACTTTTTTCTGTATTTAAGGTAGTAAATTAGCCAAATTCTACTTAAATAAGTATAGTGTTATATGTAAACTATAACATTTTTTAATATTCAAATTTGAATTTTAGCTGAAATATTTTAAGTAAAATGTTTCTTATTCTTTACTTTACTTGAAGTAATAGTTTGTCCTATACTTTTACAGATGTAATAACTTGTCCTGTACTTTTCCAGGTTTAAAATCTTAAGAATATTACTTTTCATGCTAGTACTTCTCCATGTAATCTATGATTTTTCCAGGCATTGCTGTTATGAGATAATTAATAATGTGTCAATAAATAATTTAGGATTTTACCTTATAAAATACTGGTTAGATGGATTCATTGACTGCTATTTTTAGCGTGTCGAGCGAACAGGTAGAGGCTCTTTCATTGGTTTGACTGGGTGATGAGATTTAGTTTTACACATATATGTATAATATGTATATATATCATCGGCAGAAGTTAGAGAGTTTCGTGTATTGATACTTATCAAACACGAATTTGTCCATTGTCACTCTGTAACTTGTGACGAAATAACTTCTAAAATACAAAATTTTGTCAAACACGTTAAGAGTAAGCTCTGTTGTATGTGACACATTGTACCAGTATCGGATGTTTCAAAGTGTTTAGTTAAAAAAAATTAATTAAATAATCTTTACGCCAAATTGAATAGATCTGAAATGGATAGGAAGTAAGTCGATCTCGGAGGAATTTGAATTCAAAATGTACACACAAGCGAAATACCACTAAGAATTTCGCCCGGTGCGTTAACATTTCTGCCAGCTCACCGCCGTAGGACGGAAGTATTCATTTTAGTATTATATTCTTTATTCTTATTGCTAAGTGTTACTTCCTTACTCTCTTACTTATTGACACCAATTTCGTGGCATTTCATCCCAAAACTTTTCTTCTACTAATTGTTGTTCTATGGAGCTAACAACTCTGAATTCCTCATACATTTTTGTGTAATTTAAGCCTAGAAAAGGTATACTTTTTTGAAATAAAAAAATGAAGGTGAATACGTACATGACTACCCCCCCCCCCTTGAGGTCGCAGATATTTTGATATCACATTTTTTATACTGAACCAAATCTCAAACTATTTATGCCAAAGTGTAGCTGAGGAGCTGTCCTCTTTAAAACTATTAACAATTTGCAATTTAGTTGAGAACTGAATTAGTGGTAAAGCCTGCAAGCTGCTGCGATTGACGAAATGGTGGACTTAAGAATATATTCAACCACGGTAGTGGGTGAATGATATGTCACTTTAGTCTCTGCATTGTCATTTAAGTACTAGCGTCAAACAATCTACTATGTGTTTGTGTTTCCATATCATATTTAAGCACAACGGACTATCTTTGCTATTTTCGCCGAAATCGAAAAGCATCCATTGTTCAATGACTTTGTCTCTACATCTCATTTTGTCCCTCCAGATTGTCTTACTAGAAGCTAATTATTTTTCATCACTCCTAGTCGTTTGGTCTTCAGACTCGAATATTCAATTTTAAGCCTTTCATTGTTGGGGTTTAAATAGATGCGAATGCGCATACCTAGTCTCCCTCTGCAACACAAATCTAAATGAGATTGCCTACAAATGTTTGATGGATTTTTGATGACACATCACAATAGAGGTACCCTCATCACCTGTCCTACGAAAAGCAGTAGCAAATTGAAATTTAAATCAATCAGAAAGTAAAAACTATTTGTAATCACTACACTAATTTACATATCGGGTTTACATCATCAGCTCAGGTAAATGATTAATGAATATTTTTGCGCAACACAGCGTATGCTTATCTTTTGTCAATTTATATTTTGCTGTTAAACAGTAAAAAATTGTTAACTAGAGATATTATATGTTTTGCTATGGAACTTCAAGCAGATATAAATAACGCTTTTTATCCTATCTGTGCAGAGAATAATAAATCCGATTGCCTTGACATATCTCAGTGTTTTAAACACTCATCAAAAGACAGTTTTCTGCCAACCAAGAGAGCTTAAAAAAATCTCTATTTATATGAAGCACGCGTGTTGTTGGTCCAAAATTTTTATTTATTATTTTACTACACCACTAACAAACACGCGATAGGCACACTGTATAAGTGGGATTTTGCGTGTTTATGCGGAGCGTGTTTTTTTATGCCTGAGTGAACGTGTATTATACGTATACAACCAACCACCAAATTCTGTGTTCATACATGTATAGACACACACACACACACATACGTGTGTGCGTGTGAGAGAGAGAGAGAGGGAATTTTATATAAGTTCTTCTTAAGTGACAGGACTTTTTGAGTTAAGAGAGTTCCCGGTGTTTGTAAATATGACTCGGTGTGTTGGGTGAGGTGTCAATGCACACACCGAAGTGGGTACAACAATTCATCAGACGGAGAATCTTTGGAATGTCGTACAGATCATCACTGTGCCACTAATAGATTAGAATTGGAGACTCCACGTCTGTTTCTTTTGCTCTTTCTTCAGAAAACCTGTTATTTCTAGGTTTTTGCGTAAATTTGTTGGTACATAACATAATGCACCAATAATGGTAGGTACAAATGAGAATTTATTGGCAGGGTACAAAAGCTGTAAGTTCCGCATTAAATCACCATGTTCTCTTGGCCTGGACATTTGAATGTATATTCATATCTTTGGGCTGACTCAGTGCATGACTCTTGTTTCCTGTTCCACAGTGAAATATCAGGTCTGTTATGCTTGCACCGAATTGTTGCTTTTATTGGAGTGTTCCAACAGTATTCCTTGTTTTTAAACGTGTAAATGCAAGCTGGTTTTCATATTTCATATATGTATATGCCAGAGCAGTCCTCCTTGCGGATAGCATTGTAAATAGTCTTTGCAATTATATCATAACTCATGGATAGGTAGCACCACATGGAACAGCTGCTGATGATGTGGATGATATGTTCAACACTGATACAGAAGAGCCGAGATTTTCTATCACAACGAGTCCCTCGTGTTTACCAGGTATTTTGCAGCTACCTTCTATTCATGGATAGCGAAAGCATAGCCTTCTAGGTGAGATATAATGTATCTACCACAAGTCCTGGAGAAGCCGCTCCTCCTGCCAATGCTATCGTTATCCTTAAGCTTATGGGATATGTAGCCATTTGCTGGAATGATTCATGCTTCTATGTTTTGGTAAGTCAGTAAGCCTCCTTAGGGTCGCATGAAACAGTTGTATTCTCAGAGAATTTGCACAGTAGTTCTTCAACTCTGAGGATATCGTTGGACTCACATTTAAGTATGCATGAAATGTATTCAATTATTTCTGTACTGTTCATTAGGGAGTTGTCCGAGTGATGACCTTATGCCTCTACCGCCACCTCTTCGTCTCACACGCATCCTATCAGTGTCGCTGTTAATGTGGAATTTTATCGTGGTTATCAGTACTTTTCTAGTTTTGATGTCCAGGGTGCTGATCTCGCCAAATGTCTAGTCTAATATACCAAATTTTGGTACTAGCACTAGCACTGCAAAAACTTTGTGAGACATGGTCATGTCAAACGCGGACAATTCTGTGTTCCCTATTTCCCAATCTACAAAAGCAGTCTTTTTTTATACTGGTTTTCCTCACAATACTAAAGTATGCAACATTCTCATCGATTCCAAGGTAATTGTAGTTTTCATCGTACAGGTATGATAGACAAGCCATTGATGTACATTTTTCACTGGTCGAAAATCTTACCTCAACTGACAATCACCTATGAGCGCTTGTCTTGCCCAAACTCCATTCCCATGTCTCATCAGAATGCTGTGACTATTTCTAATTGATGCTGATCCTGTTACCAGAATATAACGGTAGGCTATCAACAAAAATGTGTTGGTGACATTAAATTCATTCTTTTTAACACATCCTAGCATGTAGCCTTGGCATTTTCATAACAGGGTTGGCAAGGGTTTCACTTCCAGTACAAACAATAGATAAACTATCACCTTGGAATATGCCTGTTGATAGCTTAATTCTCTTTTTAGCATACATACATCATGACGTTGCGTGCAGACGCGTTAGCATAGAGGACTATATTTCACTCGGATAATGAATACTATCCCTTGTATTTTTTCCATTATTGCAACCTGGTAAAAGAAATGCTGATCTTCTTTGAGTAAATGCAAAACCTAACCTTTTTCTGAAAAGAAATTGTAACAGTAACCAAATGGTAAAATACATGCCATGTGGAAAATCGCTATAGATATACCATGGCGACGAATGAACCCGGAGTCGGTTATCGCAGATCGCGGAACTGTCCAGAAAAATTCCAGTGTCGCGGAAAATTCCACTTCTTTAATTGAGCCGAGACCTATACTAGTTCTACAGAAAGGCTAGGGATGATCCCTTGATAGGCTACATGAAGAGAGTTAAAGAATACTGGGATAAGAATTATCCAACATTCTCAAATTCTTCAGAAAAGAATTATGCCAGCATAGTACATTTGTGAAACTGATACATGTATGTATGAATGCGTGTGTGTATGTGCCTGTGTGTATACGCATGCGTATTCCAACGTGCATAAATAATAAATATGCATTTATGTTTGTGTATTTGATTGAATTCAGAAAGATTCGAACGGTGTTATGTGTAGCTTGAAGAAATACGAAACGCTGAGATATGTAAAGTATATGTATTTACCAAAGCACTTTACTGATTCTCTAGCAATTAGGATCAGAATATATAACTGTTTGTAAAGAAACGGATAGCAATTTTCCTATGAAAGACTGTTTCTCTGAAATATGAAGCCATGTCAATTATGATTGATATCGACGATATTATGGTAACAGTAGATGTGATGATTAAGTTGAAATGTATACATCACAACCCTAATATTATGAGCGACATAAATACATTAAGAATATATTTATATCAGAACTATTTCCATAATAATTTCCCTACAACTCTTTCTACATACCTATGTCTCATTAACGATGGCTGTAGATATATATACATCCAGAAACCTATGACTCACTGTCGTTAGAAATGTATTTGTGCACTCTCACTGATGAATAAAACAAATTAGATGTAGCTTATATATCTTAAATGGAATTAGCTATAGCAAAATATAGTAGGCTATTTTACAACGTTCTTAATATCAGTCATTCTTTTTGACTAAGTTCTAAATGCAACAACGCTCATAAATGATTATGCTAATGTGTATAATATAGTCAAAAGGTTTCAGTAGGAAAACGTGCTTCTTAATCGCAGGAAATT
>NC_043009.1:11041385-11048885 GCF_006345805.1 Octopus sinensis | reverse complement strand
GGCTATTTACCAGTTTTAGAGTATACTGGAATATTATAATAATTTTCTATTTGCAACAAGCATCTACTCTGCAGTATTCGTGATAGATCTATGTTGAATTTGTAATGGTAGATGTTCATAATGTTATTATTCTCCATTAGCAGTCTCGTTTGTTAATTAATTATTAAAACTAGACTTCTGTCTAGTCTTCTAAATTCATTTAGCGTCCTGTTGAGAATATTATAACTATAACTTATTAATGGCATAGATAATGTAGTCATGCCTACACTCTGACTTTTTCACTTAGCTCTCTTTGAAGTATTAAACTAATGCAACTCTAATATTCTTTACTAATGTTTTCTTTCAATGGTTGTGTACTGTATTTGGTTTAACATATTAGTTCCTTACAAGCTTTAACTTATCCCTTTCTTTGACATTGTATTTACCACGCTTTTAAATTTCATTTTCTTCAAGGTGAATTTGTTGCAATTTTCTATATTTCAAACTCACCTTGGCGCCATTTAAAAAAAAATTCATGACTTGGTTAGCGCATTGTTTAAAACTAAGTGTGCCGGTTTTTTTTATAGTAAAATTACAAAATTTTGTATTTATCGCTTGCTTTCACACCACTTCCAAGCGCACTCCACATACACTTTAGGTATGGCACAATACTTTTGCTTTTGTGCATATTTTAATGGGGGTAATTTGGTTGCGTTCCTTACTCAAGACGCTCGCTTTATACTGAATGTTGTTTACAATTAGCACGTACTAGCTGCCTCCATATCCAGATTTTCGTATTTGGATAATTTTCCAGTATTTCAGAGATAAATTATTGTATATATAGAGAGAGAGAGTGCAAGTTGTTACCACCAACTGTCCGCGGAAAGAAATACAGAAAATTTCCGTATTAAGGAAATTACTGATCAACTAACCTAACCCGAAGATTAACAGTCGATCGGAGTTTGGCCAATGACTCTTATAAATCACCAGACGCACCCTACATCGCTGCGAATACAACCGACAGCATTATTTATCTAAAACGCCATGTTCACCGCCAACGTTACCTACAAAACAGGCAAATTTATCTTCTCGAGTCATAGCGGGGTCTTCGATAGAAGTTGTCACCGGGGCATGCTATTTCGATTACCATATATGTTCTCTTTTTTATTTACTACAACAATATCCGGATTCTGATGACTGTGCCATACAATTTCACCCCTCTCACCACACATTCTATGTTTGTCGCTGTCGGTAGTGTTGCCTATTCTGCACTTCACATAGTTGGTCCTTAATGCATGCTCTTGAGCCGCGCATATGAGTGCTTCTCTCTCTATCTTCAGGTCACTCCTCATCATCCGTAGCCACCGGTCCTCTTTATCTGTCTTGGCGTTCACCTCTCTTGCAAACTAACCGTCATTTTTTCCTTCCATGCTTTTTCTCTTCTTTTTGTGTACATTTCTTGTTTAAATTTTTCTTTCATTACACATTTTTCAGTTTTTATGACGCCGGTTTTCTTCATATATTTCAACAATGGCTCCACGGTATTTTTATATACCACCTTAAGCTGTTTTTCTCTGCATCGATGCAGTCCTGGCAACTGATCAAACCGCTCTCACCCTTATATTATTATGATTATTATTATTATTATTATTATTATTATTATTATTATTATTATTATTATTATTGTTGTTGTTGTTGTTGTTGTTGTTGTTACTGTTGTTGTTGTTGTTATTATTATTATTATTTATTATTATTTTATGATTATTATTATTATTATTATTAATGTTATTATCATTATTGTTGTTGCTAGTGTAGTTATTGTTGTTGTTATTATTCTTGTGATTATTATTAATATCGTTATTATTATTTTATTATTTCACCAGCAGCAACCAGTCTTATCATCATCATCATTAGCATCATTATTGCATATCATTACGTTTTGAGTTCATTTCGCCAAACATCAAATTTGCAATGCATGCCTATTGATGATCGATAAATTAATACCAAGCATGTACTGAATCGAATTTAATAATCTCACTCTGTCTCTCTTTCCCACTCACTCTCTCTCTTTCTCTGTCAGTCTCTCCTCTCTCTCTCTCTCTCTCTTCTCTCTCCTTCTCTCGCTCTTGATAGTTTATTCTGAAAAATCACTTCGATGATTATTTTATTAATGATTGAAGAAATATATTGCACTGTATTAAATTCATTATGTAACTTACTTTCGAAACATTTGAATTTGTAATCAGGTACACTTATCCACATCGTTCACTATTTCTTCGTTAAAGTGAGAATCTCACATCCCAACTTCATTAAAACAACACCAATTCTAATAGATTCAAGCTGGTTGTATCCCTTAGTCCTAAAAACCACTCGTATCTTAATATATATTTTTATTCTGTTGTGTCTGGGGAGAGTCATTTTCTTTTTGTGCCTTATTATGTAACACACTCACCAGTAAAATTTCCACTTTTTTCTTATTTTTATTGTCCTAAAATTTTCGTTGCGTCTTGCAACGTTTTCAATAGTTTGGTACAAGAAAATGACTCTCCCCAGACACAACAGAATATGCTTCAACACGCGAACTCATATAAAGAATCTTGAAAACCAAATCCCAAAACGAAATATATTTTTATGCTATTACTTAATATTCGGAAATATTTTGAGTGTAAATCCCTCTCAAGTTCATATCACATTACATCATTCGATACTAAAACATTGTATCAATCAAGTGCTGGATCTACTGAAACAAATATGCAACAGACCTAATCGCTGGTTTTGGATCAGCTATAAAAGTCAATATTAGTTGGAAATACTGGATTATAATAGAAAGCATCATTAGACTGACGTATTTATTATATGAATATATATACATACACAGATACATGTACAGTTATGGATGGCTGAATGAATAAGCATTCGTGTTAATATTACAGAGACAGGTAAGATGGCGAACTGGCAGAATAGTTAGCGTACCAGACGAAATGGTTAGCAGTATTTCGTCCGTCTTAACGTTCTGGGTTCAAATTCAGCCGGCTCTAATTTGCCTTTCATCTTTTCGGTGGGTTGATAAAAATGAGCACCAGTTGTGTATTGGGGTGGATATAATATGACCTTCGCTCTTCCTCAAAATCGCTGGCTTTGTGCATAAATTTGAAACTAATGTTACACAGGGAGGTAAAGCCGCGAGCTGGCAGAACCGTTACCACGCTGGGAAAAATGCTTAGCGGTATTTTGTCTGCCGCTACGCTCTGAGTTCAAATTCCGCTGAGGTCAACTTTGCCTTTCATCATTTCAGAGTCGATTAAATAAGTACCAGGTACGCACTGGGGTCGATATAATCGACTTAATCCGTTTGTCTGTCCTCTCTGTGTTTAGCCCCTAGTGGTTAGTAAAGAAATAGGTATTTTGTCTGCCGCTACGTTCTGAGTTTAAATGCCACCGAGGTCGACTTCTCCTTTCATCCGTTCGGGGATGGGGGTCATGAAATAAGCATCAGTTGTGTAGTAGGGTAAATGTAATTGACTCGTGTCCTTCCTCGGAATTGGTTGTCTTGTTCTAAAATTTGAAATCAGTTTAACAGTGAGACAGAGAGAGAGAGAGAGGGAGAGGGAGAGAGAGAGACGGTGAGCTAGTAGAATCGTTAACACGCCGGGAAAAATGCTTAGCGGCATTTAGTCTTTATGCTTTGAGTTCAAATTCCCTCCAGGTCAACTTTGCCTTCAACCTTTCGGGGTCGAAGAAATAAGTTCTAGTTGAGCACTGGGGTTAATGTAATAGACGTACCGCTCCCCTGAAATTGCTGGCCTTGTGCCAAAATCTGAGCCAATATTACAGGAGGAGTTAAGGCGGCGAGCTGCAAGAACCACTAGCCTGTCGAACAAAATGCTTAGAGGCGTTTAGTCCGTTTTTACCCCTTGAATTTAAATTCCACCGAGGTCGACTTTGATTTCATTCTCTCGTGATCGATAAAGAAAATACCAGCTGAGCACTGGGGTCTATGTAATCGATTTATCTACTCCTCTCAAGCTACTGGATATGTGCCAATATTTGAAACCAATATTATATAGAGATAATATGATGCGGTCACAGGAGTGTGACGAAAGAACTCTGGCCGAAATAGGATTAAGATTAATGTGAAAACTAAATAAGGCTGAAGCAAAGTAACACCAAATATATAGTGCGTGTGTTTTTTATTGGCTAAACTGGCAAATGGCCATTCCTAAATACAACAATATCTGTTTCAGCACACGATTTCACATCAAAAATCTTGCAAAACAAATATATAAAATTATATAGAGAGTCTGCCGAAAGCAATCCTTTTGTTCATACGTGCGTTGATCATTCACAAAATCGGGCAAATTGCTACTTTTACAAGCTTGATTTATATCGCTTATGCAATAACAGAGATATGTGCTCCGTATATGCTTCATAACATCTCAGTTAATCTCCTGGAAGATATCTCCTGCTTCATACGTATATGTTCAAAAACATTATTACATAATTTCACCCACATTATGTTCAGTTTATGATTCTGATGCTCCATCCGGTTGAACACTGTTATACTAAGATTATTATTGATTATTTTAAAATAAATTTAGCTACGAATATATTAATGACTAACTACAGACTAGATATATAAATATCGAAATATTTATGAATATTAATGCTTGTTCTTGTATCTCTGCGTATGTGTATGTGTATTCATAGATGAATATGCAATACCGTCTGCGTATATGCTGTGTCATGGTACATAGAACTATCTTTTAGCTTACAAATATTATATTAAGGATATTTTATTTATTTATTTACTTATTTTTACTTTATTTTATTAATTGTCTTCTGTATTTTTTGCTCATTCTTACATTCTGTTTTGTATAACGAATTTGCTTGGTTTGTCAAAGTTTAAAGATCTTTGTTTATCTTTTCGATGAAATATTTTCAGCAGTGTTTCTTTGTCGCTTACGCATTATCACTGGACCTGAAATTTCTCAGAACAAACAAGTTTCAAGGTGATATCAGATAATAGTGTTATCTATTATTTAGTTGTGCTATTTTTGCGCCTTTTTGCGTTGTAATTTGCTGTTAATATAGCCAATATAACTAATCTAGTATTTGTGGTTAGTGTACACAAGATTTAATTCATTCTAAGGGAGAGAAATTTTAGATGTTTTGGGGCTCTTTTCAATATTCTTTTCCTTTATTTTTATCGTTTCTCTCCAGGTCTGGCCAAATGAAAAAGATTTATTACGAAAGGCTTTCAAACCACGACAGACAGATTCCTTTTGGATATCTAGAAATTTAGTAGCTATAATTTCCATGGTTTCATTTAAGGAAAATTTTAACAGAACAATTGGCAATCGAGACATTCCTTTAATGGTATTTGTCAGATTTCTGTGGCGTGCAATAACCAAATGCAATGAGTCGTCTTTGCAAAGAGCGTTGCACTGTGACGAGAAAGTTGTGTATATGTGTGTGTATGTGTGTGTGCGCGTACATGTGTGCGTGTGCGCGTACATGTGTGCATGTGCGCGCGCGCGTGTGTGTATGCATGTGTAAGTATGTATGCGTGTGTGTTGTGTGTGCATGTATAAATGTATATGTACATATATATAAATATATATGAATAGGTATATAGATATATACACATGGGTATGTATATACATGCACACACATATATGTATGCATATATATCTATATCAACAGGCATGGATGTATGGTTATGTAACTCGCATTATTATCACATAGTTTCGGATTCAGTTACACACCTTATGGATGAATTTCGTACATAGTAATTGTATGGTAGGCCGCCGTGCATGTATGTATATGTGTATATATATATATATATATATATATATATATATATATATATATTATATATATATATATATATATATATATATATGTATATATATATATATATGTGTGTGTGTGTGTGTGTGTGTGAGTGTGTGTGTATGTATGTTTGTGAGTGTGTGTGTGTGTGTGTGTGTTCGATGCTGGTGTGTTTACGCCCCCGTAGCTGAGCGGATCGGCAACAGGTCCCGATAGAATAAGTACTAGGCTTACAAAGACTAAGTCCTTGGAGGTCGATTTGTTCGATTAAAAGCGGTGCTCCAGCATGGCCGCAGTCAAATGGCTGAAACAAGTAGAAGAATAAAAGAATTCATGCATAAATTTACAGATATTTATATATCAAGAGAGTAGACCTACAGGGAGTACAAAGATCAAGAAATTAAGGGGAGAAGATATGGTACTAAAAATCCGCCAGCTGTTTCAAGAGTTTCGGAATTACGACATAAAGTGTGGAAGATGTAATCCCGAAAAAGCCATAGATGTGCAACCAGTGGTAGAAGCATAAGCATTTGTTAAATCTGGCCTCCTACTTCAGGGTGTATTCACACACATACACACACAAATACATGTGCGCGCGCGCGCGTGTGTGTGTGTGTGTGTGTGTGCGTACGTATGAATGTATATGTATGAATAAATAAATGGCTGAATATTGATATATTATATATTTGTCGGTATACATATATGAGTATATGTGTGTGTATGTTTGTGGGAGTCTACCTTATATTAATGTTGAATACGGAAATTAGAGTCAACAACTTGAAAATTTCATGTTTGAATATGAATTTTTCAATTCGAGTTTACTTCTGAATTACAATGAATATCGTTGTTGCATGTGGTTTGCTATTGATGTTATCGTAATTTTTGCTAATCTGGAAACAAAATGTATTTTTCATTAAGTGAAATATATGTAGTATATGTCGCAGTTACTATATAACTCGTAAATATACTGCACATGATATGTTCGCTTAAAAGCTGCAGTAAACGCAGAACTACATTTCGTCACCTCTAGACGATGTGATAAATGTCGATACGGTGTTTAGAAAATTTCATGTTCCAAATAATCTGCTCGGAACTATAAAGGAAACATTAATGAAAATTTTCAAAAAAGCGATAAGCCACAGCGTAACTATGATTTTATACATCTCTCTCTCTCTCTTTCTCCCTCTCTGTATATACATATAGATATCTTTATATATAAAAGTGAGGTTGTGTGCTGTCTGTCTCCTACGATTTAGATTCCTAACTACTCCCACATTTTGCGGTGCAGTTTAACCAAAACCGGGTATCTTATAGTCGTGATTTATATCGAACCTTTCTGGGTATTAGCGCGCGTCTACGAAGAGTCTACGATTTAAGAAAAAAATTACCATCAATTTTTCCAATTTTTAATGCATTTGGCATATATAAGGGAAGTAACTCTCTAAAATATATTATTAAATCTCAGAACATAAAAAGCAATAGTAACCCCCCCCCTTTTGAGGTTAGCCATATTGAGATGGCTATTATACTTTATATCTCTAAAAATGCTTATATAGTTATTTCCCTTACAAACCCGAGCAACGCCGGCGATACTGCTAGTTATATATATATATATATATATAATATATATATATATTATATATAATTTATATATATGTATATACACTTTACTCTTTTACTTGTTTCATT
>NC_043009.1:10999743-11038785 GCF_006345805.1 Octopus sinensis | reverse complement strand
TATTGTATAACGCTCAGAATAGAAAAACTCTTTTACGTTTTCGAGCCTACGCTCTTCTACAGAAAGGGACACAGAAAACAAGGAGAGAAAAATGTGTGTAGTGACTAACGATCTATCATATAACATACATATATATATATATAGATATATACAATGGGCTTCTTTCAGTTTCCGTCTACCAGATCCACTCGCAAGTCTTCGGTCGGGCCGAGGATATAGTAGAAGGCATCACGCAGTACGACTGAACTCGGAACCATGTGGTTGGGAAGCAAACGTCTTGCCACACAGCCACGTCTCCGCCTATTAAATAATTTAATCAGTTTAAAAGAATTTTTTCTTCCTACAGTTCCGTTTACATTGACTGCCTTACTGGAATCCAATCGATCGATCCCGTTACTCACCTTAAACTACCCGTTTATTTATTTTTTATAAGTTTCTCTCTCTAACTTATATACCAGACCGATATATACTTATATACTTTCGATATATAACTTATATACTTTCGATTCCCAGACCGGGCGTTGTGAGTGTTTATTGAGCGAAAACACCTAAAAGCTCCACGAGGCTCCGGCAGGGGATGGTGGTGATCCCTGCTGTACTCTTTCACCAGAACTTTCTCTCGCTCTTACTTCCTGTTTCTGTTGTACCTGTATTTCAAGGGGCCGGCCTTGTCACTCTCTGTGTCACGCTGAATATCCCCGAGAACTACGTTAAGGGTACACGTGTCTGTGGAGTGCTCAGCCACTTACACGTTAATTTCACGAGCAGGCTGTTCCGTTGATTCGGATCAACCGGAACCCTCATCGTCGTAACCGACGGAGTGCTTCCACATACATCGTCAATAATTATCTTTGTTTTATGCAAATCCTTTCGTAATTTTTAAATATACAATATTTCATTTATCACCTAATATTATAATATTCGAAGACAACATTCGATTGCACCAACATTTTAAAACTAATGACCCCGCTTCCATAAAATTTATAGTTTTTCCATGTCCCTCGAAATATTATTAGTGAAAAAATGTACTCCATTTTTTTAATTAAATAAATGTCTAATAGTTGAACCAAGTCATGAAAATATCTAAAACTGTTAATAAAACATAATTTGTAAAGTTTTATCAAATAATAACGAAATTTTAAATATTAATTGTTTTAAATTAGTTTTATAATCCTGAGATTTATTTTTATGATTTATATCTATGAAAAAACAAGATAAATTATAATGAAGAGAATTTTTGAACAAAAATACATAACGATAAAAAAGCATTAAATAAATGTTTTTTTTTTCAAATATAACCTTTTTTCTGCCATTACCGTAATAAACTCCATAAAAAATATAAGTGTATATTAAAAGCCAAGTTAAATTATTCTTTATTAATCTATTTCTCAAAAACAAAAATATTTTATGAGTTTAAAGAAACAACCACTTATAACCAAACATTATTTTTCTGACATAACACGTAAAGTTAGATTAACTCTAAAAACGATTACTTCTTAAACACAAAAAATAAAAACCATTTAACAAAGTGCAAAAATGATATATCGCATTATCTTTTTACTTCATTTATTTAGTGAGATCTTTGCAGCGGACCTTTTCGGTTTGAACGGCAGTTTTTTCTAGCGGTGTCATATGAAATTGTCACCCATAATTATGACCCTAGTATCGATCTATTGCATTTCAATCTGTTTTAGGGTTAGGGTTAGTTAGGGTTAGGTTTAGGGTTACGGGTGGGGGGAAGGGTATCTTTTATTTCTTCACAAATGTAAATAAACCCAATCTGTTTCTTAAACGAGGGACATATTCATATGACACAGAATGTTTTTACCTCAATGGACGTCATTGATTGCTTGAAATTGCAGAAATTGAAGAAAATAAACAACAAATATCTTACAAACTATAGAATTTTCTCAATAAAGCCAAGAGAAAAAGATGTTTTATAAACACATTCTACCAGTATATGAAGTTTAAATTTTTTTAGTTACCTAGAAATTATGTTAAAAACTGCCGTTCAAACCGAAAAGATCCTTTGCAACTGATGCAATTTTCAAAGATTTTCAGTATTAGCATCCAGAGTTGCTAGAGACAAATAAAGATCGCTTCTTCCTGCAATTTTTAAGGGAATTTTAGTTTTGGATGGTAGCAAAGTCACTTGGCTAGAACGTGGCTCAAATAGCTAAAAAGTAGGATAGGCAAAGAAATGTTGTTTTGCTCCCTGTGTAACACGATGGTAATTCCCTAGCAATTTCATTATTTCTCCATAAATTATTGAACCAATAATTAAATTATCTCGTGGAGTTTGATTACTCTGTAACACAACGAGGCTTTCTTGTAAATTGATGACATCTTCATTTGTTCGAAATGGGTCTAACCTATTTTCAATATCATTCTACAGTCTCTAAAACTGCACAATGTACACCAGCATGTCATCCTTCTACAACACCTCTTTGATAGTGGAAATGGTTGGAAATTTTATTCACGCCAAGTATTTATCACGCACCGATTAAGTTTTCCACAGAAGTCACTAGTAGCCTCTTTGCAAAGTAAAATATTTGCTTTTACTTCATAGCTGTTTGTGTTCACCAAATGTTGGCTTAAATTATATCTCCAAGGTAGAATACATCACATTTGGCAGCCAGCATTTCTCCAATTTGCTTGCCATTCAGCAACATTAAAACGATGTCCAATATGTTCAAGGAAGCAACACAGGCTATTGCCCTTAAAGATTATCGCCGGATGCTTGAACGTCAACTTAATTCACAAACGACATTCCAGTGCCAACTTCATACTTTATTCATTAATGTTAAGTTACCATCGAAATGTCAAAGGAATAACTTTTTCCTGTCATAATGGAACGTAAGATGCCTTGTGTATATGTTGGTGTATGTATGTTTTTGTGTTCAAATTTTGAAGAATTGCAAACTGCGATAGAAAGTATTAAGAAGAAAAAAGAGTGGTAGTTGTGTGATTCATTTCATTGAACATGTCAGCTACTTTATTGAGTTTGTACCAGCCCGTAATTCCCAAACGTAACTCTGACTCCACTGAACTTTGCCAGGATTCCAAGGAAGGAAGCACTACATTATATCATATCGATTCAATTCATATTTTCCTTATTACAAAAATCCAATATAATACTACCAATAATTTAAAAATTAATAAATTACTTGTCTCATAATTCTGATTAACACTCGAATTATTCACAGACATTATAAAACATTTCTTACGGTAATATTGCATATTCATGAAACTTGGCAAGTTGGCGGAATGCTTAGCGGATGTTTGCCCGTTTTAAAATTCCAAGTTGAATTTCTGCCGAGGTGATTTTGTCTTTCATCATTTCGTGGTCGATAAATAAGGAACCAGTGGAGCACTGCTGTCGATGTAATTGACTAACCCCTTAACCAACCCGAAACTGCTGGCCTTTTGCAAAAATCCGAAACCAATATTACATATTCATAATAGTTATTTCTTAACGTATTACCTTTCGAATTTATTTATATATCATACATTCGATACTTACAAACGTCCTACATATGATTCAAATTTCTTTGATTTCTTTGTCGCGCATTATTCATTTTTCAAAAAGCCACCGAATCAAATGGAAAATCAAAATCGGAGTGCGTTTCTCTCCTACGTAAATTGCATAACTTCCTCCAGCAACCTCATTTTTGCGTTACTTATTTCTATAAAAGGGTTTTTGTTTCAGATCTTAATTCCATGCATACATACATATATACATACATACATACATACATACATATATACATACGTACACAAACACACACACACACACATACACACACACACAAACACACACACATATATATATATATATATACATAAATACTTATGTACACAAATACGCATACACATACGTAAATACATACATATATATGTGCATACACATACAGGTATATGTCCCTACATACACATGTTACCTGCTCGGCGTTCGTTTTACAGGCAAAGCGGTTGATGTCTTTCTCAAATACACCCCACACATAATAATCCATGGGATTGCAATCAGAGGAATTAGGAGGCCAGAAATTTGGGCAAGTAAAGGCATATAAATTCTCCGGCATTCATTCCGGAGGTAAGGCAAGGAACTAAATCCTTCTGCTACACATATGGCCTTCCAGCAGTAATCATCTCCAGCCAGGATTTGAACAAACTCTCCAGTAGCTTCACAGAGCCGTCTGAATTGAGCGTAAGGCCCTGTTCAAGGACGTGAGGCGGCAGATGTCATCCTCACTGGAAATACACCCAAAGACCATCACAGTTTGGAGATACTTGGTTTTCACGATATGTAAGATATCACATCGATTGTAGGTCACCCACATGTCATGAAGCATTAGCACACCGGACCAAATACTTAGCGGCATTAATTTTGGTTTTATGTATTGAGTTCAAATGCCACTTAAGTCGACTTTGCCTCTCATTCATTAGAGGTCGATAAAATAAATTCCATTTGATGTAAACTACTAGTCACCACACTTCCAGAACTTTCAAAACTTTTGCCTATTGAAGAAAGTTTTATCAAGGAATCACGTGGACGATGAGACAGCTAAATTATTTATTAAATAATTCCTTTGTTTTGTTATGTATATGTGTAAATATTTGTGTGTTTGTATGTGTGTGTATGTGTGTGTGTGTGTGGTTGTGCGAGTGAGTTAAAGAAAAGAAATGAGCTTAAATATTAACTCAGAATTGTTCGTAGCATGTAACTGGACGACAGAGACGACGTATGTTGTATTAAATACAAAGCGAGAAAATGTTTCTGATATTGGAATTATCTCCGCTTGAAGAGCGAGTAAAACTGCAACATAATAGCATTTGGTACAAAAATCAAACGAGAAAGAAACATATTTTCACGAATCAAGATTTCTCTCAAAAAAAAAAAAATGCACGTGGCTGTGTGGTAAGTAGCTTGCGCACCAACCACATGGTTCTGGGTTCATTCCTGTTGCGTGGCACCTTAGGCAAGTCTCTTCTAATATAACCTCGGACAGACCAAAGCCTTCTAAATGGATTTGATAGACGGAAACTGAAAGTGGTCCGTAGTATATATGTGCATATATATATATATATATATATATATTATACATATATATATGTATGTGTGTATATGTTTGGGTGTCTGAGTTTGTCCCCCCAAACTGGTAGTGTGTTTACATCCCCGTAACTTAGCGGTTCGGCAAAAGAGACCGATAGAATAAGTACTAGGCTTACAAGGAGCCTGGAGTCGATTTGATCGACTAAAGGCGGTGATTCAGCATGGCCGCAGTGAAATGACTGAAACAAGTAAAACAGTAAAAAAAAAAGAGTATGTCATTAGTGAAAAGACAGTTTTAGTCATTATTCACAGAAGACTAATTTGGACGTGTAGTTCTGTTTCAAAAAGGATTATCAAAGCGGTAATTGCTCTACATTCTCTTTCCTCATGCGAGGCACTTAGACATATGCACAGAGTAGAACACATCTATAGCCAACTGTGCTTTACATAAATAAAACGAAATTGAGATGAGAGAAATACCTCGGAATGGCCAGTAGCACAATTTTGAACAGTGATATATTATATAACATACGAGATAAATTCCGGATTTATTGAAATTATCTCCGTTTCCACAGAGGATAAACCAGCCATTTTGTGGCAGATAATAATGACTACTAAGGATATATCCGTACATTCACTAACACAAAAGGTACACGCGAATATGTATGTATAAACGTACATAAGTACACACACACACACACACACACACATATTATATATATATATATATATATATATATATTATATATATATATATAATATGTATAATACATATAAATATGTATATATATATATATATATATATATATATATATACATACATACATGCATGAATATACATACATAAATACATAAATATATATACATATATGCTTATGCATATATACATATATATATATATATATATATACACACACACACACATACACACACACATATATATATATATATATATACGTACACACATTTATATATATATACATATATGTATGGTACAATAGGCAAATGTCTTTTACTATAGCTTTGGGCCGACCAAATCCTTGTGGGTGGATTTGTTAGACGGAAACTGACAGAAGCCCATCCTATATGTGTGTGTGGTGGGGGTGTCTTTGTATCTATCTTTGTCCCCCACCACCGCTTGAGGCCCGGCACTGGGTTCTTGAAGTCTCCGCAACTCAGCAGTTCGCCAGAAAGAACCGATGGAGAAGTACCAGGCTTAAATAAAACAAAACAGAAAATACTGGGAACGATCCATCGGACTAAAATCTCTGGAAGACGATGATACAGCTTGGCCGCAGTCTAATGATTGAAACAAATAAAAGATAGAAAAAAATGATGCACACTTACATATGCATACACATTCAGGTGTGTGTGTGTCTGTGTGTTTCTTTGTGTAAGTGTGGTTAGTTGTATTGTACATTAGTTCGTATCCGGTTTTGTTTGTAATGAGTGTTTTTATTATTATTAAACACAGTTGGAAAGTAAAAATATAGTATTTTTCTAATACCTAAAGGAAATACATTAGAACATTACATGAAGTGTTCGTCTTCTGCTAATGTCTTCACTAATTCGAGAGAAAGTTAGCCAGTTATTTTTATCAGCCAGAATAACTCACTTTTCCATTATATTCCTGTCTGTTAGAGAAAATATATTCGATAATCGATTCGAAAGTTTATTGCTCCAGGCATTAGGCTTCGTATCTCAAAGCACTTTCATTAACTATAGAAGGAAAATCATAAAGGTGCTTAGTCCAGGTTGTATAAAAATCAAAGCCAGTATTCTTTATTTACATTCTTTTGCAAACCACCGTCTGCCTAATGTTTCACAAGGTTTCTTATAATACGTAGCCCCCCACCCAAATAGTTTCCTTCTCGTCAGAGTTTCCGTACTATTAAAAATAATAATAATAATATGACCAATAATAATAGTTTTAAGCTTTGGCACAAGGCTAGTAATTTCAGGAGTAGGTCTAAGTCGATTATATTAACCCAGTGTTTGAGTGGTACTTATTTTATCGAACCCAAAAGGATGAAATGCGAAGTCGACTTCAATGGAATTCGAACTCGGGACGTGAAGACGGAAGAAATGCTGCTAAGCATTTTGCCCACTTATTTAAGATTCTACCAGCTCACTGCCTAAATAATAATAATAATAATAATAAAATATATAACAAATAATAATGATTATAATAATAATAACAACAACAACAAAAATAGTGACAATAATAAAATACATAACACATTCCATGCATAAATGGCAGACAGTGCTACAGCTCCAGACAAAAGAGGGACTCATAGAAAACAAACCCATCCCCATTAGAAGAGGAATATTCCAGGGAGACACGCTCTTTCCACACCTTTTCTGCTTGGCACTGACACATTTATCTGACATCCTAAACAGAACTGGAATCTACGACAGAATGAAGGCAAGACTAGAGGAGAACGATAGCGACATTATTTATAAGGTTCATCGGTGGAAATTGAACCAAGAAATGGAAAATTTCAATGAAATTCTGAAATACATCAGAACAAAAATACATCAAATCAAAGAAACAATTTGATCAAGGCAGCAAGTATTGTTGTAGCAGAAAATGTGGATGTTGATGTGAAGAAAAAGCAAGTAATGGAAGTGACAAAAGAAAATATCCATGGTGGAAATGAAGAATACAGACGGGGTTAGACATGCTCTCCAAGGACATTTCTGTGTTAGACCGAAAAGAGGAGAGGGGGCTTATAAGCATACAAAAATACAGGGCACTGAACAGAAAGTATGATATTGAAAGAAATGGCCTGAAAGTGGTAATGGAGGAACTGAAACAGCGCTTCGTTTAAAGAAAGCAAAGATGGTAAGATACGACCAAAGAATGAAGGAATCGCTCGAATACTTCGGATGATGCTCGAAAAATAAGGGGTGTTACCTTAGCTCACTAGTTGTGAACAGCTACATGTTTAAGGAAATGGACAGGAAAATCAGACTTATGATGACAGTTAACAAGGAACTACACCAGAAAAGTGATACTGACAGGCTGTATGTGCCTAGAAACAAGATATGAAGAAGCCCGTGGGAGGTAGGATCTGTGTTGTCAATGAGAAGAACGGTTTGGGTTGGTACATCAAACAGCAAAATGAATCCTTGCTTGCTGCTGTTAGAATTAACAATACAATACCTAACGAAAGTGTGATGCATCCACAAACATTTAAGAAACAAGGTTAAGAAGGAAGAATCAGCAATTAGAAAATAAAATCTCTGCAAGGGCAAATAGGCGCAGGAGTGGCTGTGTGGTAAGTAGCTTGTTTACCAACCACATGGTTCCGGGTTCAGTCCCTGCGTGGCATCTTGGGCAAGTGTCTTCTACTATAGCCTCGGCCGACCAAAGCCTTGTGAGTGGATTTGGTAGACGGAAACTGAAGAAGCCCGTCGTATATATGTATATTTTATATATATATTATATATATATATATATTATATATATATATATATATATATGCGTGTGTGTTTGTGTATCTGTGTTTGTCCCCCTAGCATTGCTTGACAACCGATGCTGGTGTGTTTATGTCCCTGTTACTTAGCGATTCGGCAAAACAGACCGATAGAATAAGTACTGAGCTTACAAAACAATAAGTCCCGGGATCGAGTTGCTCGATTAAAGGCGGTGCTCCAGCATGGCCGCAGTCAAAGGACTGAAACGAGTAAAGAGAATACCTCAGAGAAATCGAAGGAAAAGACAAGACCAACACTTGGTGATGGCTAAGAGAAATTTATCTGAAAGGATGCACTGAGGCATTGGTACAAGCTTTGAAAACTAATTACACCAAGTTCTCAATAGATAAGAGCAACGAATCGCCCCTTTGTAGGATGTGCGGCAGCAAAAATGAAAGAATCTCGCATATTGTTAGTGAGTGTAGCAAGCTGAACCAAAAGCAGTACAAAAGGAGGCACGTTAACGTGAATAAGTTTGTTCACTGGAAGCCATGTGAAAAATACGGCCTGGACAGAGCACAGAAATGGTACGAACATGAAGCAGAAGGATTAACTGAGAACAATGATGGTAAGATACTGTGAGATTTTGCAATCCAATGTGACTCCCTAATCGATGCTCGGAGACCAGATGCTGTTGTGGTAGATAAAGGAAGAAAGGAAACCAAAAGTATAGACTTTGCAATACCTGTGGATACATGTTGAAGCGACAAGAAACTAGTAAAGATTGAAAAGTACAGACTATGAAAAGACGAAATCGCAAGAATGTGGACTATGAGGAGACTATTTGTCATCCCAATAGTTTTAGGGGCACTCGGAGCACTAACAGTCAAGTTCGAGAAATATGTCAGAGAAGTTGGAATTGAAACGAGAGCAGAGCAAGCCCCAAAAGCTGCTCTGCTGGGAACAGCCAAGATTTTGAAATTAGCACTTGGATGTTGAATGTCTTCCACGATAATTAACAACCAAGAATCAAAACTTATAATGTGCGGAAAGAGATCCTGTGAGACCTCTGAAAACAGGCTGCTGTCCCCTTTCTCAGAATCAACAACAGTAAATAGGACAGAGCGCTCTGAGAAGTAAAAAAAAAAAAACTAATAATAACAATAAATATAAATTTCAATTTTTGGCACAAGACCAGCAATTTATGGTAGGGTTAAAGTTGATTATATCGGCTCCAGTGTCTAATTGGTACCTATTTTCTCAACCCTAAAACGATGAAAGGCAAAGTCGAACTCGGTGGAATTTGAACTCCGAACATAATGAAGCAGGAAATGCCTCCAAGGATTTTGCCGGAATAATAATAATAATAATAATAATAATAATAATAATAATAATAATAATAACAGCAACATTATTACAGGCAGTGCATAAATTTACCGGAGAAATAAAATTGGGTTTAACAAAGTGTGCCAAAGCAACTTGAAAAGGGGAATACTCGTTAAGATTAATAATATCAAACGAGATTAAAAGAATTAAATAATCTATTAGTGTGTTCTCTGTATCAATATCCTCTAATCAGTGATGGTACTTTATTAGATAAGTTACTAACCATAAAATACGCTTCTTGCTGCATACATTGTCGTAGGTATAACAGGATTTCCTATACACGCTTTCTGAAAATCCAAAGCATTAACAACCTGACAATGACAATAGCCGTTAAAAAATAACCAAGGAAGAGAGATGGAGGGCAATATGTCTGGACAGTGCCGATTTGTAAAGCATAATTTAAGTGTATATAGAGTGATATTGTTATTCGCCAACGGATTATGTTCAACTAAAGGAAACATACATGACATAACATTATAAAATAGTGTCATTGATGTGGAGTGTTTTTATGTGATTCTTCATAAATTTTGTATCACTTCCTCGCTGTAAGAACACTGACCGCAGGTAAATTAAAAAGTTATCAAACAGTATTTTTACTAAATATATTTTTTTATAATTCCACACAAGATAGTTAATTATGGCGATAATTAATTTCTATATACAATTTTGTAACTTTTGATATTTTTCATTTATATGATATGGAAAACAAATCTAGTTCTGCTTCAAAGTTACTATATAAAGATAAATTCTATTTGTATTAGTTTATGCCAAATCATAGTTCGATGTTGCCACTCAAGAACGAAATGAAGAACGATTGAGAGGAACATAATTTACTATTTCTGAAATGCTTCCATGACCAATACCATATTTAGTGGGGCTCATTTATTCCACGATATTCTTTAAAGATTTATTTCGAATTTTAGCCCTATCTTTTGACATATTTCAAGTTTCCACGTGCTCCAGTGGCGGACAATGTCTCACCATTGTACTGAAACAAATCTATATAATATTGGTTTCAAATTTTAGCATAAGGAAAACAATTTTGGGAGAGGGGTTAAATCGCTTAAATCGACCCCAATACTGAACTGGTACCTATTTTATCTACCCCGAGAGGATGAAATGTAAAGAAGACCTCGACGGAACAGGAACTCTCAGCGTAAAGAGGGTCGGAATGTCGCTAAGCATTTTGCTCGTCATGCTAACGATTCTTCCAGCTTGCTGCCTTCACAGGTTCATACAATATAGTCGTGAAATGGAAGTATTTATGTTCTTAATAGATTAGCAGATTACCCGACTTGTTAGAACGTGCTGCGGTATTCGAGCTGGCAGATGCGTTAGCACGCCGGGCGAAATGCTTAGCGGTATTTCGTCTGTCTTTATGTTCTGAGTTCAAATTCCACCGATTTCGACTTTGCCTTTCATCCTTTCGGGGTCGATAAATTAAGTACCAGTTACGCACTGGGATCGATGTAATCGACTTAACCCCTTTGTCTGTCCTTGTTTTTCCACACTATGTTTAGCCCCTTGTGGGTAGTAAAGAAATAGGTATTTTGTCTGCCGTTACGTTCTAAGTTCAAATTCCGCCGAAGTCGACTTTGCCTTTCATCCTTTCGGGGTTGATAAATTAAGTACCAGTTACGCATTGGGATCGATGTAACCCCTTTGTCCGTCCTTGTTTGCCCCCTCTGTGTTTAGCCCCTTGTGGGTAATAAAGAAATAGTTATTCGAACTGAATTCAAATCCCGCAGAGGTGAAATTTTGCTTCTGTTGTCCAAGATTTGATAAAATAAACTACATGTCAAATACTGATATTAATGTAGTTAATGTTGCCCCCTGCTAAACCTGAGGCTTTGATCCTCTCTAAGTAATAATGGATTTATCTTTAATACATTTGATTAAGAAACTAATGAGAGCCACTTCAGAAAAGAACATCACATGTAAAATAGTTTTATTTAGTAATTCTACTGAAACCAGCACAAAACGAACTGAGAAATTAAAAATTGATACTATTAACCGCCGGCCACATCGAACACGCTGTAAAGTGTATTAAGTCTAACGTTGAAATGATGAGTGAGTTAAAATTATATTCAAATCATGCAACAAATTATTGACAGTCGAGAAGCTGATGACGATTGCTAAACTGTAGTTAGAGACAACTGATAGATATTGCGTCATTAATACGCAAGTTGCGGACGTTTAGGTGGAAGGTCATATTGGAAATGACAGCTAGTATTACCGATGGAGAGAGGGGAAGTAAGAGAGGGAGATGGAGACAGAGGCAGGCAGACAGAGAGAGAAGGAGAGTCAAGCAGAGAGAGGAGAGACAAGCAGAGAGAGAGAGAGTGTGTGTTATGGTCAAGAAGAAGGAGAGAGGGGAGAAAATTAATGTGTGTATTCTTATCTAAAATATAACCTATATTTACGAATTTTGAAAACGTTTTTATATGAGTTTATATTTTAGTGAAAACCGTCCAATATAATCTTCAGTTCGTTGAGATTATATAAACAGCGAAATAAAATTTGGGAATTCGGAGATTTATATCGATATAATATATATTCTTAAAGGATTCGTCTATAAACTGTTATTATGATTTTAAAATTCAATAAAATTTTACCACCAATTTGATATTCTTTAATTAATGTTGACTATCTTTCTTCACAGTGTTCCCAGACCGGGCGTTGTGTGTGTTTATCGAGCGAAAACACCTAAAAGCTCCACGAGGCTCTGGTAGGGGGTGGTGGCGGCCCCTGTTGTACCCTTTCGCCACAACTTTCTCTCACTCTTTCTTCCTCTTTTTTGAGTAACTCTGCGATGGGCTGGCGTCTCGTCCAGCTGGGGGGAACACATACGCCACAGAAACCGGGAAACCGGGCCCATGAGTCTGGCTAGGCTTGAAAAGGGAGACGTTTTTATCGTTATCTTTCTTCACGCAGATATCCTATTGTATCCCTAACTCATCTGCATATTGTCATGTATAACGTACAACCAAGGACAATGTGAAGGTGCGTGGATTACTGGTTGGGGTATTCGGCTCACGATCGCATGGTGGCAAGTTCAATTCCTGGCGACGCGTTGTGTCCTTCAGCAAGACACTTTATTTCACGTTGTTCGAGGCCTTCTGCTGGCAAAAGTGAGTAGTACCTATATTTCAAACGGACAGCCTTGTCACACTCTGTCGTGCTGAATCTCCCTGAGAACTACGTTAAGGGTACACGTGTCTGTAGAGTTCTGATCCACTTACTCTTAATTTCACTAGCAGGCAGTTCTGTTAATCGGGTCAACTAGAACCCTCATCGCCGTAATCGACGGAGTTCCAGTTAGCTATAACCAAGGACATATTTGTTATGCAGTTACTGCTGTCTGTGGCTTTATTTTCTATCCAGCTTAGCACCGTTAATTGATAACTTTCATTCTAGAATCTTTGACACTTCAAAGAATTAAGTTTCTCCACACTTAACTGGAATTAGACTGAACGATAGAAAAAATATTCTTCTGTCTGTAGGACCAATTTCGCTTTATGTACATGGCCTTTTATTTTATTATCCATAAATGTATTAAAATTTGGAGTGCACCTTCCAAGTAAGTGTGAAAATAATGTTTAAGATATTTTGTATTTGCAAGGTTGTAATTGGTCTCCTGTTTAAAGCCTTTGTTTGTGGTGATATTACTTAAGGGCAGCCTTTCTTTAGAACAGTGATTCTTAGGCATTGTTTGCTGTGGACACCTTTTGATTCCTATTTTACTAGGGTGGGCTCCCATTGACATTTGCTATTTAAAAAAAACCTGTGAGGCGCAGGAGTGGCTGTGTGGTAAGTAGCTTGCTTACCAACCACATTGTTCCGGGTTCAGTCCCACTGCGTGGCACCTTGTGCAAGTGTCTTCTACTATAGCCTCATGAGTGGATTTGGTAGACGGAAACTGAAAGAAGCCCGTCGTATATATGTGTATATATATATATATATATGCGTGTGTGTGTGTGTGTGTGTGTGTGTGTGTGTTGTGTGTGAGTGTGCGTGTATGTTTGTGTGTCTGTGTTTGTCTCTCCAGGATCGCTTGACAACTGATGATGGTGTGTCTACGTCCCCGTAACTTAGCGGTTCGGCATAAGAGAACGATATAAGTACCAGGCTTACAAAGAATAAGTCCTGGGGTCGATTAGCTCGACTAAAGGTGGTGCTCCAGCATAGCCGCAGTCAAATGACTGAAACAAGTAGAAGAGTAAAAAAGTACATGTTTGTAATTAGCTATTATTAAAAATTTGGTGTATTGTAGAAGTAGACGTAATTTACTGCACAAATTTAACACAGAAATCTTTTATGGACTCCCAAGCGTCGTATGGACTCCGGTTGAGTACCACTGCTTTAGATGTTATATAATCCGTTGCTTTAAAAAGTCGATCTCACTATTTTCGCTTCTCGTTTTTATAAGTGATTTGCATTAATTAGCCATTTCCTGCTTGTAGACTGGTCTCTTGCAATTTTCAAAAATTTCAGTCATTGCACTGCAATTATGTTGAAATGCTGTATCGTTCCCAGTTAAAATTTTGCTCTTCTCTTTTGCAGTTATTTTACTGAAGAGTTATAATTATGTCTTGTATCAAACACATACGTGCATATTATTTCTTATTCGTCTAAGGAGATTATTTGTAAAACTGGGCTGTTTCTAGCTTGGTTACATAATGTAAATTTTATTAGGGAATGCTTCTTATATTTCGTAAAGGAGGGCCCAAAGATATCGCAGAACTTGCTGGTGCGGTATTACTTAGTTTACACACTGAATGAAGAACAGTGACGTATTCATGTTACCAAAGGCTAGAATAAAGTTAATGCAAGAAATAACAGTCAAATCTTCTACAAAGAACATACAACGCTCTGTTAAAAAAAAAAAGGCAGCAAGTTGGGTAATGTTAGCGAATTTTCCGTCAGTCTCGATGATACGCGTTTTGTTATTCGACACCTGAATTTCTACTCGTGAAGTTAACATATAAGCGAATACCATTAAAGCAATTTCCAAAGGTGACGAGCTGGCGGAATCGTTACTGTGTCAGACAAAATGCTTGGCGTAATTTCTTTCAGCTTTACGTTCTGAGTTCAAATTCCGCCGAAGTCGACTTTGCCTTTCATCCTTTCGGGCTCGATAAATTAAGTACCAGTTACTCACTGGAGTCGATGTAATCGACTTAATCCGTTAGTGTGTCCTTGCTTGCTCCCTCTATGTTTAGCCCCTTGTGAGCAATAAAGGAATAAGAATCGTTACCATGCCAGACAAAGTGCTTGGCGTAATAACTTTCGGCTTTACGTTCTGAGTTCAAATATCGACGAGGTCGTATGTGCCTCCCATCGATGAAATAAGTACCATTTGAGCACTGGGGTCAATCTAATTAAGGAGCACCCGCCCACATAACTTCAGCCTTTGTTTATGTAGCAGAAAGAGATATCTCCTCAGTTGCAGATAAAATTATTTCAAGTCCGCAATTAGATTCTTCACCTCCAATGTGTTTTAACAACAAAATCTACAAAGCACTATAAACTGTTGTTATGCACCCTCAGGTCATCTCTAAGATTGAACAACGAAATTCCAACACTCCCGAACTAATTTCTTGTTTTTAAGACATAATATATCTCGAGCTGCATAATTTATTGTTTCCTTTCCTTTAAGATATAGTCATTGATAATTTGATAATTAGTTCATATTTTGTAACAGGTCGAACAGCTACATAGAGGCTACATTGTCATATTGATTTTCAAGTTGTTTTCAAGACCAATCGAAGACACCGACGATAAATTGTATTCCGGCTGTGACTTTCGGTTTCTTTTAAGGGTACCTTCATGTAGAGTAGACAATGTGTCGCACATGGTAGCATATGGGCTAAAGCTCATTTAGATATTACAATTAGCGGATCTTTTCTGTTTGAACGACAGTTTTTTTTTATCGGTGTCATATGAAATTGTCACCCATAATTATGACCCTAGTATCGATCTGTTGCATTTCAATCTGTTTTAGGGTTAGGGTTAGGGTTATGGGTGGGGGAAGGGTATCTTTTTTTCTTCACAAAAGTAAATAAACCCAATCTGTTTCTTAAATGAGGGACATATTCATACGGCACAGAATGTTTTTTTAACCTCAATGGACGTAATTGATTGGTTGGAATTGCAGAAATTGAAGAAAAAAAACAACAAATATCTTACAAACTATAGAATTTTCTCAATAAAGCCAAGAGAAAAAGATGTTTTATAAACACATTCTACCAGTATACGAAGTTTAAAATTTTTTAGTTACCTACAAATTATGTTAAAAACTGCCGTTCAAACCGAAAAAATCCCAATTAGCAAATGGATCAACTTCTTGGTGAGCATCTCATTGTTTGTAATATGACTTCAGTCTTTAAAACGCATTACTCTAATGTCCATACCGAAAATCCATTGATGCATTAGTTTCTTTGTGGAACTTGTAGGAACTTCTTGCTTTTGTATTTGTCATATTCTGCTTGTTCTTGTTCGGAAATTCATGTAGCATGATTGTTTAGAGTTAAATATAGCGGTTCCATTTGTTGACGAACACTTATCACGAGTCTTTTTTGGTTCTGAATATTGTTATTAATTTCATGGCAGCATGAATATGAGGATGGTCGTTTTCTTTTTAAGCAAGTGAACGAGGAAACCTGCAATGCCTACAATGAGAATCACATGTTCGTTATTTATAATTGTTTTGAAATTTGTGTATTTGCAACAAAAAAGTTTCGAATAGAAAGTGATTTCTTCCTGTTCTTTGTATTTTTAGATTTTGGAAAGCAAAAGAAAAAAAAAACATTAGCATGACTGCTGCGCGCTACTTGATACAAAATGACAGTTTTAATTTACCTCCCTCTCCTGCACAGGCGTTCACAAACTCACAAACACATGGACACACACACGCACACTGATATACAGATATGAAGACATACAAACATACACGCACACAGGTACTCACACACACACACGCCCATATATGTATGATTATATATATATAACTACATATATATCAGTCCCTCGCTCATCTCTCTCTCACTTTCTATATATATATATGTGTGTGTATGCACATATAAACATATATAGATGTATATGTGTATAATATATATATATATATATGTATATATGTATATATGCATATATATATAACTATTTATATATAATATATATACATATGTATATATATATGTATATATATATATATATATGTATATATATATATATATATAAATATATATATATATATATACATATATATATATATAAAACTACCTGTATATGTAAATATGTATATATATATATATATATATATATATATATATATATATATATATATATATATTTAAATGTGTGTGTGTATGAAGAGAGGTAGACAGACGAATAACGAAGCATGTGTGTATGCATTTAAAAGCAAAATATCTCTGTTTGTATACTCACGTACCTTGTCGACCAACATGAGTGCAGAAATGATAGACGAAATGATTTCTTTACTAACACGTGGTTCCATTTGCAATTCGAGTAGATGCGACCTTGTGTCATCAGACACAGCCTCCTGGCAACAATTGCTAATTGTCAGGAATCAATCGTGCATATGTGTACTCGCATACCACATGCACTTCTTCATCAATATAGATACGAATATATAAATGCATGTGTTCATCGCTTAAGACAATGTGGAAATAGAACAAATACGACCATTGTCTGATGAAATGAATATAAATTATTCGTATATTATTGAAAGGTATTGCACTTTGTATTATAGGTACAAGGCTTGATAGTTTGGAATAGACGGATAATCGATTACATCGACCCCAGTGCTCAACTTGTAGTTATCTTATTGATCCTGAAAGGATGAAATACAAAGTTGACGTCGGCGGAATTTGAACTCAGAATGTAAAGACATGCGAAATACCTATTTCTTTACTACTCACAAGGGGCTAAACACAGAGGACAAACAAGGACAGACAAACGGATTAAGTCGATTATATCGACCCCAGTACGTAACTGGTGCTTATTTAATCGACCACAAAAGGATGAA
The DNA here is from genome assembly GCF_006345805.1 of Octopus sinensis. NCBI lineage: Eukaryota > Metazoa > Mollusca > Cephalopoda > Octopoda > Octopodidae > Octopus > Octopus sinensis. The sequence continues at coordinate 11,020,879 of NC_043009.1, read as the reverse complement.
AGCCAAAGTTGACCTCGGCGGAATTTGAACTCAGAACGTAACGGCAGACGAAATACCTATTTCTTTATTACCCACAAGGGGCTAAACACAGAGGGGACAAACAAGGACAGACATAGGTATTAAGTCGATTACATCGACCCTAGTGCGTAGCTGGTACTTAATTTATCGACCCCGAAAGGATGAAAGGCAAAGTCAACCTCGGCGGATTTTGAACTCACAACGTAACGCAGACGAAATACCGCTAAGCATTTCGCCCGGTGTGCTAACGATTCTGCCAGCTCGCCGCCTTTATCATTCTAATATAATGTAATATTCCCCTATCATTTATATTCACGAATGATCTGAACCAGGTATTACTGAAATGTAAGGAATTAAGGTATAAATACAATATAATATCTTCAATTCTTAGATTTGCTTTACATAAATATATAACCAAGCAATGGTCCGACTTAGTAAACCGATCAATGAAGAAACCTATGATGATTATCGGAAACAGTCAAATTTACTACAATAAAAGAATACATAATGACCATTATTTATACTTTGTCGTATACATACATGCATATATATTTGTGTGTATGTTTGTGAGAGGGAGAGAGAGAGAGAGAACGTATGTATGCGTTATGAGTGGATAAATAGATATAACGTGTATATATTTATATACATGCACACGCACACACACACGCACGCACACACACATATATATTTGTGTGTATGTGTGCATATGTATCTAATATCGCTAAGCATTTCGAGCGGGGTGCTAACGTTTCTGCCAGCTCGCCGCCTTCAGACTACACAAATAATATTGCTTTTAAATGAACTAATTTCAAGTGTTTCGTGTATAAATGTGCTAAACAGCAATTGTTCCAGTAAACTATAATTGTAAAATATAGTTTTCGAATGCAAAGCCTTGAAGCATTCTATTTATCGACTGCACATCGAAACTGCATGAAATAATGCGGGAAACCTCCATGAGGTGAGAATGATTGTCATTAGGTTCCTAATGCATTGTTTTCATTTTTCCCGAACTCAATACGAAAAAAAGTAAATAAACAATAAATAGCTTAATTAGGAAATCCTGTGTTCAAAGACTATAAAATTAATATAGCTGGTGCTGAAATGAATAAAATCGATTTTGCCTTATATAAGTATGATGCCATCATAAGAAATTTATTTATTTATTTTTCAGATGATTTCTTGCTTCAGATCGATAGTTTAATTATCGGGATGTCAATGATATCTTTAATGCCTTTTATTGTTATTTTCAATTGGTATTTTTATATAATTTGATTGCTGCGTTTTAGTTGATATTGCTTCTGACTATTTCCACTAATCGATTGATTGATTGGCTTATCAATGCTTCAAGTAGTAGCTATTATTATCTGTTGACTATTGTTAGCCATTAAGTCGGAGACCAGTACACAATATCATTTAACACGGGAAAAATAATGCATTGATGTACACAGGGTAGCTACCCAGATATAAAAACATCTGACAAGTGTTTAATCATGTAGATAAGAGAGTTGAATGACATTCGTTCGTAAATAACCAAATAACCACTCATTTGTAGTAACAAAAAATATTTTTATAAATTAGACACGAAACCAGAACGTTTTTGCTACCATATTCTAAAATTCTTCTTTGTGCCAATATACCGGAGAAAATAAAAGAAGTAAAAATAAAGATGAATTTAAACTAAGCTATACATATCTCACATAGGTATGAGAGAGGATTATCGTTTAAGGTGTTGATTATTTAAATATAGATCAACGTAATTAGTTAACGTTATTTTCACCTACATCAGTCTTGTTCCCACAGATTCATCTAGGTTTCAAGGAATTCTAACCTGACAATACAGTCATTTTTCCTGACAAAATCCGTTGGCCTGCATCATCCAATATTTATCCCGTTTCAAAGATATTAAGATGTGATGATTCAAGATTCTTGGCTCCCGTTTTTAGCCGGTCGAATTACTTCATAAATTCCCTCTAAGTTAACTCATCTACATTTAGTTGGATGTAGTTTCACATTGATGTGGAGGCACATGGCATAGTGGTTAGAACAGCGGACTCCCGGTCGAGGGAGCGCGGGTTCGAATCTCAGACCGGGCGATGTGTGTGTTTATGAGCGAAACACCTAAGCTCCACGCGGCTCCGGCATAAGATAATGGCGAACTTCTGCTAACTCTTTCGCCACAACGATCTCTCACTCTTTCCTCCTGTATCTTGCAGCTCATCTGCGACGGACCGGCGTCCCGTCCGGGTGGGGAACCTATACGCCAAGGAAACCGGGAAACCGGCCCTATGAGCCAGGCATAGCTCGAGAAAGAACAAACAACTTCACATTGATTAAGTTTATTAATTCCAAGGACCAGGAAATAAGATTGTGATGAGGATATCATTCCTAAGACATTGATTTCGTAAGTTTAAAACCCACCAGCTCCCCATTTTCCTCATCACCTATATATTTCTTTATCAAAGCTCAGAACCAAAGACAGAAAATGTTAGCTCTATTACGAATTATTTTATCAAATTATCAAACAAGTAGAGTGAATGATGTTTCAAAGGTACAAATCCACGTCAGATGTTGTGTCAAGCAAGCGTAGGTCAAAATATAATAATTGAAATTTCCGCAAATTATCGAAATACCAATAATAGAACCATAGATATTGGTCAGTCGCATACCGCTACAGAGTTATAATATTTAGTGTTAGATAGATAATTGTGATTTATGAAATTATTCAAAGACATTAGACCTTTCAGAAATATTTCTCAGAATCTTTCCAATGAAAAGAGACAAAGAAAAAGGAAAGTATTATAGTTACTACAATAATTCACATTTACCTACCTTATAATCTATTAGCTAAACTGAGTAACGCTTCTTTTGTCTATAAGATTATTATATGAAATATGGAGCGATCGTACTATTTTGATAGAGTAAATTTTGCATTAAAAGCGAAACGACTTAATTGAATTCTCTGAACTAGACAGCAATACTTGAAGAAAAGAAGAAAATTAACGTTGAAAACATTATCTTGTTGACCTTTAGTCTATAAGGTCAGGTCTGATTTCTTTCTCTTTTGTCCAACTATTATGTCGGGCTTTTGTACGTAAGTGATTGCATTTCCGTTGGTATACGTAAGTAGATAAGCATTCTTCATGCAACACACACACACGCATGCATACACAGACACACACGCACACACACACATGCGCAGATACAAGCATGCATAAATGTATGTGCTTGTATGGATTATATATAAATGTATTATAAATATAAAAACTTTCTTTCTTCATCTCTCTCACTCGTTCTCCCTACCTCTTAAACAGAGATATGTACATATATGTGCCTGTGTTGTGTGCGTATGTATTTATAAGTATGTACATATATATTATATATATATTATATATATATATATATATATATATATAGATATAGATAAAGATATAGATATATATATGTATGTATACATATATATAAATACATATATTAATATATATATATATATATATATATATATATATATATATATATGCATATATATATAAATATATATATATATATAAATATATATATATATATGCATGTATACATATATTAATAGATATCTAATACACAAGCACACATACACACACATACACACTCAATAACACACACATACACACGCATATATGCAAATGTATATACATATGTTGGGTTATGTTGGCTGGATGAGAGAAAAGTGCTCAATACATGTTGTAGAGGATAACATTTTATATTGAAGCTGAAATGATATTTTATTTCACATCTCCAGTTTCACCTTGCTGTAACACAAATTCGTTTACTTTCATTAATACATACATATATATATATATATATATATATATATAATATATATATATATATATATATATATATATATATATATATATATATGCGCGCATGAGTTTGTGTGTGTGTGTGCTCACGTGTCTGCCTGTGTTTGTCCGTTTGTGTATGTGTCTGTGTATATGTTTTTCGCGTTAGTGTATAAATGTGCTTTCGCGCATATGCATATATAGAGTAAAATATTTATATAGTTATATATTGCTGTATAAATCCAATTATTTCTATATAAACTCATTCATATGCTCTCAGAAGCCTGGTTTTGTCCAGCTACGACATGGAGCCCCATATATTATACGCCAAACTGGAAAAACTTCAATCAACTTAGACTACCCACGCAATTAGTTTACAAAACCTTTTCGGAATACTTAAAATATAGAAAGATGAAGGAAAGTAGACAATTGCAATAAGATCAGTTAATCAATATTTGGGGGTAAGCAGTATATCACGTCTTTAATACGTACTAGAACAAGTAGTTCAACTAATACTAAAGAAATAAGTCAAGTAAATACGTGAAACTATAACACTGAGAGACAATATTCACTCGGTACAGAGCAAACTGAGGTAAGATTGTCATTTGCGCTTTTTTGGTTTTGTTTGAGGTACTTAAATCTTTAAGGTATAACTATTAGTTAAATCAGTAGCCATCAGCTAGTTGACTACATGTGTCCATTGTTTTATTTGCCAAGAATCTCCTGTTCCCTGTGTATTGTATTGCATGCGTACAATCAGCTAAGCTTTTGTTTTCACACCATTTTGTGAAACCATTGATCACAAACCGTGTTTCATATCCTTTTGATCTCTTCCTCTACTAGGTTGGTCTTGGGCAATGATTTGTAGTGTACAGTATGTCCTAAGTATGAAAGCTCTGTGGACTTGACTGTCGACGATACGTTTCTTTGAACTTTCAGCATTTGTAGTACCATAGTGTTTATTCCCCTGTCTTTGCAAGTTATTCCACCCACTCAACAAGAGCCCCACACTTCAAAGGCATCTATCTTTTTTTCCAATGCTCTGTAGGTCTTCCGTCTTGTGCCACCGAGAGGACACTTTGCTTAACATAACTAAATACCATTGTATGATTTTATTAAAATAGCAATTATCTTAAACTAAATTAAGTATGATGCGATTAAAAGGAATAAAAGCACATTTATTTCCTATTTAAAAGATCGATATTTATCTAGAGGTATAAACACATACATTAGAATATCAGAAACGGGAAGAGGAATAACTGAAAGATAAAAATATATTAACTTCTTAGAGAAGAGCATAGATTAACCAAGAGTGATTAAAATTTTCTTGTGACAAATTACAGTGATTAATTTAGCTCTGGTATTTCTATCGATTTTCATTGCTAATTAATATAAACGTCCCAAGCTAACAAGAGGTATTCTATAAATAATGGGGTTGATTCTTAGGAGCGAATGAGTTTCATTAGAAGAATCGAATAAAGCGCTTTGGTAGCGATAAAATCTTCTTCTGATTAACGAAGAATCAGAGAGAGAGAGAAAGAGAGAGAGGCAGAGACAGACAGACAGACAGACAGACAGACAGACAGACAGACAGACAGACAGACTGACAAACAGACTGACAGACAGAGAGCCTTAACAAATACATCTCGTCCGGAGCACATAGATTAATACTCAATCGCTAAAGAGAATAAATTCAGATTTAAAAGCAGTAAGACACGTTCATTTTCTTCCATCACCGAAGCAAAGCAACAGATATTAACTTACCACTTTTTGAATCCGTGAACAGCTAATGTGGATTGCGGAACCAATTTCATTATATACAAACACACACGCACACAAACATACACACACACTCTCTCTCACTCTTTCTTTCTCTCTCTCTCTCTATCTCTCTATCGCTCACACACACACACACACGCATACATACATATTTGCTTCCAATATATTCACTGTTGCTTCTTTTAAATTCTATATTGAAAAAGATGAAAAGGCTACGTTCTTTCAAGCTTACAATTTTATATTAAACACCTATGGAGTATTTCATAATTTTCATCCATTAATAAGTGTTTACTGCATGACCGTATTGCGAGCACAAGCCTCTTCATCTTTCGGGCAGTTTTCCCTCACCGGAAACTTGTCACCGTCTAAGCTTCGTCGCAGTTATTGAGCGCTTCTTGTTGTTAGATGCACCACAACTGTGATTCATTAATTCTCTTTGATTGTATTTTTCACTGGGTTATTTTTTAATTAACACTGGAGTAATCTCCTTTAATGTTTTATACAATTCCGCTTCAGTAGTTATTAATACATACAGTTAAATAAAAAGAAAATAGTTTATGCTTGACTTTTTTTTCTTTTTTAGTTTATTAAGTCCTATTTCATTAAGTCCTAATGAGTATTATTGGACATTAGATCATCCGAAACGTAGTGGATTACTGGATTTATTGATGTAGATATTAGATAGTAATAGTGTAATGGTGGGCTTTTGTGGCTATCTTCCTCTGCACGCAAAAACAGGACCCCCAAACAATTAACGAATGCGGAGTACAAGCTCCCACCAGCAAGCTACTTTTATGTGCGAACGACTTAATATATATTACTCTTTTACTCTTTTACTTGTTTCAGTCATTTGACTGCGGCCATGCTGGAGCACCACCTTTAGTCGAGCAAATCGACCCCGGGTCTTATTCTTTGTAAGCCCAGTACTTATTCTATCGGTCTCTTTTGCCGAACCGCTAAGTGACGGGGACGTAAACACACCAGCATCGGTTATCAAGCAATACTAGAGGGACAAACACAGACACACAAACATACACACACACATACATACATATATATATATATATATATATATTATATATATATATATATATAATATATATATATATATATATATATACATATATACGACAGGCTTCTTTCAGTTTCCGTCTACTAAATCCACTCACAAGGCTTTGGTCGGCCCGAGGCTATAGCAGAAGACACTTGCCCAAGATGCTACGCAGTGGAACTGAACCCGGAACCATGTGGTTGGTTATATATATTATTCAAAGGAATTCCAGCTCTGTCTGTTTTTTATGTTTTATTTATATTCTTTATAATATTAATGTAGAATATAGAATATATAGTATAAATAGTATATATAGTAAAATGAAATGAAGTATTGATTGTCTGATTGAATAGATGAAATATTGAATATCAAATATTTAGGGACTAGTATAATTTCTTGCATAAAAACAGTCTTCAAGGACCCATGTTGTGACAGGAGTGTTTCAACTGACAGTTGAAAGTATAGTGTTTCTGGCTATGAATAACACAATAAAGGTAACAATGATGCTAATAAAGTAAAATTAATGCTGGGTAAAGTTTATATTTGTGAACTGTAGGGATGGAGATATTAATGATGCCAAAGTTAAGAGTAGAGAATACTCAAAAAAAAAAAAAAAGATGCTTTGTTCTATAAGAAAACAAAAGAGGTTAATGAATGATATGTTTAAAGAAATATTGGTTTCAGATTATGGCACAAAGCCAACGATTTCGGTGAAGAGACTAAGTCGAAAAGATCGACTCCGGTGCTCAACTGGTACTTATTTTATTGACTCTGAAAGGATGAAAGGCAAAGTCAATTTCTGCGGAATTGGAACTCAGATCTCATTTTGCCCGGCGTAGTAACGATTCAGCCCGCTCGTCGCCTTAGGTTTAAAGAAATATTGAACTTAAGACTGATAGAAGTGTGGATATATAAGGGATACAAACAACCGCTTGGTTCTGGGAGGGAATCCCATTGAACATTTGCGAGGTTGCCATCCGTTGAGCATTCGACATTCTGTTGGTTCCTTTTGACAAAATGCTATGTTACAAGATAAACAAATCAAAACCTATTCGCGAACGTGAGAGATCAACGCAAATACGGAGTTGTATATACACGCACATGCAAGCATACACATGAGCATACATACATTCATACATACACACAACAATATATGTGTGTATCCAGACTTTTGCAAAGGAACACGCCAGTCGATATGTATAAGCAAAATAAGACAAGGTAGAAAATGCTACAATAATTTTATCATGAAGAACACTTTAGTACCGGTTTCAGCCTTTTCGACTTTTTCAACTTAGAGTAAAGTATGAAAAGCAATTAAATTGTGGAAAAATTAAACGAAATATTTTTTAATATTTCCATAGTTTTTAAATGCAAGGGACATTTTCCTTTTTTCTGTCTCTCTCTTTTTTACTCATGTGAGTTCTAGGTAGTGAGCAGCAGGTAGTAGTAGTCCTAATATTTGATAAGAATTCTTGTTTTTTATTGTTTAAGCAGTAGTAGTAGCTGTGAAAGGATGCGGTGGCGGCGAATAATAATAATAATAATAATAATAATAATAATAATAATAATAATAATAATAATGAGAGAAGAAAAAGAAGGAGAAGAAGAAGAAGAGAAGAAGAAGAAGAAAGAAGAAGAAGAAGAAGAAGAAGAAGAAGAAGACGACGACGACGATGATGATGACGAAGAATGCAGGAGTGGTATGACAGTAGTAGGATGTTGGTGGAATCCTCTTAAATGGTCAAGTGATCTATAAGTGGTTGTAGTGGTAGTTATTCTTACTGTTCTCAACAAATTCATGGGTAGTGTCTGTTCTGAATATATCGTTTTCAATATTTCCGTGGGTATCATTCTACGGCCCTTGTAATGGAACCATTTGTGGTGGACTTATTCAAAATGGGTTTATATTTTGTGATAAAGTATTATTCTATACTAATGCGCTGACTACAGGTTGCAACGTTCCTGAATTTATAGAGAGGAAAGATTTCTGAAGCTGGGTTGTTTGTCATAGGCGCAAATGTCGATGTATCCGTTAAATGCTATTTTTCTCTATTTCCGAATTATGATCTGGGATCTATGTAGAGCCATTCTTTGATGTAGACTGTTTTCGGGTTGGCCTATGTATTGCTCTCGACACCCAGAGAAGTTAAAACATATATCAGGTTCTCCGAAGAACACGTGAAATTGATTTTCACTGTAAAACGTTGACCCTGTTTGAAAAAGAACTCTGATCCCTCAATTAGGTTGACGCATATACCACATTTGTTACTGACAGCTTCACTTTATTCAATATAGGTCTTCTTATCTGTTGTATTATTATTTAGGGTTGCAGTGAATTCTACCTCATATATGATAGATTTAATCGTACATCGTTGGTCAAGTAGCCAGGATCCTAGGTTGCGACAGTTACAGCTAGATATAGACTCTTGGTGCTGACCACGTGTAATGATATTCTTAATTTTGGAGTAGCAGCTATATGATATATATATACGTATATATATTAGTAATTCATTTTAGTATCAATTACAAAGCGTAACTTCCACTGTATGAAATCCCTGACTGTACCATGCATTTTTTCCTGAAGTAATAGCGAACTAGTTACTCCTAATACCCACTCATCGTAAGTTGGCACACTCTGATTCATTATGTACGTTTGGAAATTTCCGAAATGAATTTTTTTTTTATGCTCTACTACTTTGTGTCCTACACTTTTCTGCCAATAAGAGCAGTGAAATACTGACAGAGAACTGGCAAGTGAAAGGAAGAGTGAAGCTTGTAATTTGTTATTGGAACGATGGTGTGAAATGTTATCGTTTTCTTTATATATTGTTAATGATTAATATTACAACCAATCATAATATTATTACGATTGGATACAATACTGTTTGAAATCTGGATTATAATTTATTTTATCCGTTAATTTATTTAATTTCTAATACGAATTTGTTTCATCTAATATATTTTGTGTATGATTTGTTTATTTTTAATTGATGTGAATTCTGGTGTATTTACTGCACTGAATTTGTCTCGATAGTGTTTCTTCTACTCGCTTTGTATAATGCCGCTCAGCAATGTTTGTGTTATATTATGGATTTCTTCGTATAGTGTTTTGTTTGTAGAGGAGAAAAAGAATGCTATTCTAAATAGAGATTCATCCTCGACATTTTATATATTTTATGGACATCCACGCGTAAAGGTATTCAGTTGTTTCTAACAAACGGACGTGATATACATTTCAATATTTATGTCTAGAAATAGAGATTATCGATCAATGCAAATCTTCAAGCAAGAGAAAGAAAAGATGGCAGTTTGTGCTCTACTGGAAATCCCAACATTATGGCGCATGTGTTATATTCAATTTCCACATTAGGTCATATTCTGTGGGACAGATGTTTATACTGGTTTATAGTAGAGAGGTTATTAGCAGAATAATTTTGTGTGTTCACGGTTTATAAGGAACACAAAACTACCGGTTTATGTAATGAATGCTAAAGTCAAAAAAGAGACTAGTGTATTTGAAAATATTGATTATTGTACAACCGCATTTTATCGTATTAGGTTCGGAATTCTTCCATACGATTATGGCTTTCCTATGAGGGCATATGGCGGATACATATCTTTTCTTCAATTCATCTGTTGTTGGTGTAGTGAGTTAAACTAAAGTACGGATACTCGAGTAATAATTTTAAGCACAACCTAATCCATAAAAAATGTGTTGTTACGAAACTGGTCAAATTCAGTGAATCTGAAAATCCGAGTAGCATCGGTGGGAATTCCCTGCTCTATACATACATACAGGGAAAGAGAGAGAGAGAGAGAGTGAGCGAGAGTGAGAGAGAGGGAGATAGATGAACCCACCTCTGAGATCAAGCTATTTTTCATATGTACAGATAATGCAAAAACCAAATAAGGCTTGAAGTCAACAAAGCGAAATCATTAGCTTCTCTATTAAATACAGAATTCTATGTAGAATGCCTCATTTAGAACGTTGTATACATTACGTAAAGGCAATAGTCTCTTAAAACATGTAACCAGACTAATAAACGCCAACAAATACCGAATACAAACAGATTGTACGAGCAGTTAGCAAACATGGCAGTGAAAAGACGCCAGGGGCAGGTAATCCAGTGTATTTACGAAACTCATTTTGCAACCACGTGGTTTCGGGTTCAGTCTCACAGCGTGGTGTGTTAAGCAAGTGTCTTCTGATTTAGCCTCGGATTGAGCGATGCCTTGTGAGTGAATTTGGTAGATGGAATCTTCTTAAAAGTTCGATGAGTATATGTGTGCGTGTATGTTTGTGTGGAGGTGGGAGTGCGCGCGTGCGTGTGTGTAAGTGTGTGAAAGTGTTTATTTATGTATGTATGTGTGTGTGTGTACATGGGTGTTTGTCTGAGTTCATATATACCACTTGAAAACCGGTGTTGGTTTGTTTACGTACCCGTACTTTAACGGTTTGTAAAAACAGACCATAATCTACTGGAAATCAGTAGTTTTCTACCTTGTTCGACTAGACCCTTGGAGGCAAGGCCCTAGCATGGTAGTATCCCAGTGTCAAGCAACTAAAAGATAAAAGATATAGTAGACTATACGAACTCGCAAATTAGATACATCCAGAATTTATCACAATTAAATACTAGGCGTAATGTAATTAAATGATTCAGTAAATTAGAAAATAAAACCAGTTCCAGATTCAGCTAGTTCAACATTGTAACTATAGTCATCCATGTCTGAAATTCTTTTTTCGAAAGACTTGGCATTTATGGAAAATATTCCCTAACATATCTGACACCAAGTTTATCTCTCTCTCATTTAATTGTTTCAGTCATTTGACTGTAGCCATGCTGAAACACCGCCTTTAGTCGAGAAAATCGAGCTCAGGGCATATTCTTTGTAAGCCTACTACTTATTCTACCGGTCTCTTTTGCCGAACCGCTAAGTTACGGAGACGTAAACACACCAACATCGGTTGTCAAGCGATGTTGGGGGAGACAAACACACACACACACTCACACACACACACACACCACACACACACACACTCACACACACACACACACACCACACACACACACATATATATATATATATATATATATATATATATTAGGAAAAACACCTTTTATCAATTCAATAAGGAAAAATTGAATTACACCATCTAGAAAATTACATATTATAGAAAGATGATTAAGTAATATGCAAAATAATAAAATGTATATAATATTACTCTTTTTACTCTTTTATTTGTTTCAGTCATTTGACTGCGGCCATGCTGAAGCACCGCCTTTAGTCGAGCAAATCGACCCCGGGACTTATTCTTTGTAAGCCCAGTACTTATTCTATCGGTCTCTTTTGCGAAACCGCTAAGTGACGGGGACGTAAACACACCAGCATCGGTTGTCAAGCAATACTGGGAGAACAAACACAGACACACAAACATATACACACATATATACATATATACGACAGGCTTCTTTCAGTTTCCGTCTACCAAATCCACTCACAAGGCATTGGTCGGCCCGGGGCTATAGCAGAAGACACTTGCCCAAGATGCCACGCAGTGGGACTGAACCCAGAACCATGTGGTTGGTTAGCAAGCTACTTACCACACAGTCACTCCTGCATATATTTTGTAAAATTTGATTTAGTACTTCTAAATTAAATTTTTCCCTGTAAGTTTGGAATAATATTCCCTTATATTATTATTATTATTATTATTATTATTATTATTATTATTATTACTATTATTATTATTATTATTATTATCATCATTATATATATATATATATATATATATATATATATATATATATATATATATACATATATATGACGGGCTTCTTTCTGTTTCCGTCTACCAAATCCACTCAAGGATTTGGTCGGCCTGAGGCTATAGTAGAAGACACTTACCCAAGGTGCCACGCAGTGGGACTGAATCCGGAACCATGTGGTTGGTAAGCAATCTACTTGACGCACTGCCACGCAGAGAATTTTCACAAAATCCCGACATATTTTACCATTCCAGGCCTACATTTGCTACCCACTCATCTTACATCCTTGATCCATTGAATTATTTATCTCTCATAGCCCTCTATCCAAAATATGTTATCTCTCCATATCTTATAAAGATTGCAGCCTCATCATAACGCTTGCCCTTTAGCAAATCAGCATAGATGAGTCTACATTATGCCCCCTACAATACATCATAGTGTTGTGTTGCCAACACTATAATGAACCACCACTATTACCACCTGTCAATGCTTTCATTTTTTGTCTCATCAAAAACTTCTACCTTTGTCCAACTCTGCTATTGCAAACCACACCACCACCCTACTTATTCTCGCATTTAACTAATCACCAAATTTCTACATATATATGACGGGCTTACTTACAGTTTCCGTCTACTAAATTTGTTCATTTCTTATCACCAATCACTCTTCACTCCTCGACCATACCTACATCTCCCCGCCTTTTTCCCCGCCTTACAATTGCTCCTTTAACCATTCCAACGCTTCAGGCTCTTCTAATCTTGATTGTTTTTTTCTCTCCTTCCTCTTCAATTTCCCTCCTCGGTCACATCTGCTAATCAAGACAGTCAAATTAATTCTGTCCCCACCGAGCCTACAGTTACTTCTCTAAACCTTACCCCCACTTCTCTTATGACTATTCTTGTTCTTTCTTTCGTGGTCCTCCCTTTTCGAATTTCACATTTATTGTGCACAACTTACACAGTTACAGTTTACAGTGTAAATCATTTACTAAATAAACAGTGTGAGCGCGTGTGTGTGTGCTTGTGTGCGTTTGTGTGTGTGCGTGTGTATGTGTGTCTGTGTGCCAGCGAGCGCACGCGTATGACGTTAACTTACCTGAAATAAATACATATTATGAGATAGGTATATTAAAGAAAATCTTTTATATTAGATATGCATCGCAAAGTTTCTTTTTTTTTATTCTGTTAAGTTGATAATATCATATTAAATTATATAACACTATTGCATATATACTGAAGACTCTGGCAGCTTTTTTTGCTTCAAGACACATTCCTGATGTTATAGGAGAAATAATTATATTAGGTTGTATTACATCATACAAATATACGCCATTATATATATATATATATATATATATATATATATATATATATATATATATATATATATTTATATGTGTGTGTGTGTGTATGCATGTATGCATGTACGTATGTATGTATATATACATATATATTTGTACGTATGTATATATATAAATATTATATATGTGTATAATATACATATATATTCACACACACGCATAATGTGTGTTTGTGTATACGTGTTTGTGTGCGTGTGTGTATGTATTTTTGTATGTTTTGTGTGTGAGTGCGTACGTGTGTATAGGGGTAGGGGTGTTTTTAGTTACACAATAATAAAGTTCGTGCAAGAAGTAGTGAATAGAAATATTTTTATAGCATACATCAGCAACAATGAATATCTTAATACAAGACAAAATTATAAAATTATAATATATAAATAATGAACTCTGTTGTATTATTCTGCTCTTTATTATTTCGTAGAGTTACTCAGTATTTCAGCTAGTTTTAATTTATTTGTATAGATAATGACTTCAAGGTATGTTTTCTTTTGTCCTTATATACTTGTCAATTTTCACGAAGAGCCAAGATCACGTTTCATTTAGGTACCTATTGGTTATATGAAATGATTAACACATCGCATGATTAATATTTTCTATGCAATATTTCATTAAAGTATATATTTCCCCGTGTGAGCACGTAAATTAAGAATAATAAGGAAATTATACACATCAATTACTTGTGTATGATATAGGTGAATCCAAAATCTGGCTCTTTTGTGACTCGGCAACGAAAATTATTATATCATAACAATAATAATACATATACAATGATAACTAGAAAAATAACAGTAATAATTGTTTATAGCAAAGGGCACCCTACAATACAAAGGATACAACCAAATCTTGGGACTACAGTATGGCGGATTGTGAAAAGGTAGCGGAGGAGCTCAACTAAGCCAACAGCACTTCTTACATTGTTTCAGGGTCACAAAGCTCTATTAAGAAAATAACTGCAGCATTTCCATAGGGATGGCATCTATAGTTGTGTAATCAGGTAATAAAATATTCACTATGATACAAGCTACCAAATCATAATTGATATTAGGGAAATTGGACGGGGACAGAAGGCTATGAGAGTCCGCGAAAATAAAATGATAAAGACAGGAGTCCAGAAATTTGAAAGAACGGTGATAATCGATTTAATTGTGATTTAAATGGAATAAGTGTTTCCGGGTCGAAGGATTCTGCATAGTTTGAACTTAAAACGTAAAGGCCGAAATTAATATTGTAAGTCATTTTCCCTAAAGATTAATTGATTCCGCTGATCCACTGATTGTTTGCTTTATCTGGCGCAGTGAGCTTATTTGTACATATAAAGGAAAAGAGGTTGGCATAGAGATTAAACATATGTAGGGAAGGTCAAATCAAATTTTTATAAAATCGAGGTGAGGGTTAGAGACATTTTGCAGTATATATTTCAACAAGTTTGCAATTTTGTTCAAATTAAACGTTTAGGATTCATGCATAAATATGGGAAAATATCTATTGAAACATGAATCTTATTTTAAATGCATGCATGAGCGAGAATCCCCCAGCTAGGTTGCACCTTACTGTACTGGCGCCCTGTGACATCTTGAAACAATTACACTCGTATGTGCGCCTTGAATTTTTGGTGTCGGAGTGTTAAATAAATATAATTTCTCTAGGAAGTTGCATTTTAGTAGCCTTTAGACCATCCATCAGGTTTTTACTAGTAGTTTATCTTTTGAGTACTCCGCAAAATCGAAGCACAATTCCTCTTGGACTAACATATTGTAACTTCCTTATTCTTCCCTTAGTTCATTTAGTAGTCCTACAGTTTATTCGGATCTTTTCTGCTAGTTTGTACTTTTTGAAATTTTAAAATTAAGTGAAAAGTTTCAAATTTCCTATATTGGTTTAATTCCCTATGCTGAGTTTCAGAAAAAATTTCAGAAAAATAGACGTTTCAACAGAGGTTTAAAGTTTGATAACTTTTACCAAGTCAGAAAACAGGATTTGGAAGCTGTGTTTTTATGCGTGACTGCACATGTTGTCAACTGTAAACAAATGAAATATTGGTGGAATTCTGCTTTATGCACGCTATATCATCCCTGATAACATTTTTTTTATTTTTGGGAATTTACAGAAACGTTTTGCGAATTTGTATACTATTAACGGAAAAAATAATTGTTGCCCAATTTAAGGCCTATTTAGCTGTTAGTCTTAGCACATCTCGCGAGCAACTCATGCCTCACGTATTTTACACATTTCAAAACGATAAAAGAGAAAAAACGAGTAAACAACACATATTTTGTAGTATTAAGCATTCAATATGCATTTAAATCCAAAAATGAAATGAAATGTTTATCGAAATATTAAACTTATCATATTATTTACAAAAAAAGCAAACTGTTGTCCAGTTTGTAGTACGTGGTTTAGCGTAAAATATCAGTTTGTAAACGCATTTGTTTTTTCGTAATACAAGACATTTACAATATTTGGAATGTTTCTGTGGAAAGAGGCATCTATATGTCTGTGGTTTTCGATTGGCTAAAATTACTAAAATTTGAAACTTTTAAAAGTTCTCTATTGATTTATGGCGAAAATGAATTTCATCTGAATAATTACCATACAAAATTACACCAATACAACAAATTACAAACTTCGTGATTACTACTGTCACATTAACAGATGAAGGAAAGCGTTTTCCCATCGGTTACAATGCATTTGATACAAGGAGCAATTCTAATGCCCTGGATCACAACATAAAGTGAAAGTGAATTGCAGGAACGAATATTAGCAAATTTGCATTATCTGCTGCACTGGGGAGAAATTTATTGTATTGATTTGTATCTAGCACAATGATTCATGAACGCAGCTAATGATTATTAATCAACTGACTTTAACCATCCTCTAAAATACATATGTAACTTAAATCATACAATATATAATCATCTAACTTCCATTCTCAAAAATGACTGGCTTTGTGCCAAAATTTGAAACCCTTATTCATACTCTTATCTTTATATAATTTATTCTGATATTATTACTATGTCTGTAACAGTGCTAATTAAATTTAAGGGTCACCAACTAACCAAGGTATACCAAATCACAAATAAAAAGGTGGACAGAGACAACAACAGGTTTGTGGTTCAGTGTGTCTCTTATTAATTGCCAAGGGTCCAACAATCTCACCGAAAACTAAATCTCCTATTAGACCTACTCGTTGAAAAGAATAAACGAAACTAAAATACGGAGAACTCAATCCATATTTCCAGAAGATGGTGTGAAAGTCTAGGAACGCAGTCGTAGAAAAATCTCTATTAAAAATACACTGTAATAAATTCACCAGGAAATATGAAAAAATGGTTAAGTGATAAAATTAGATCAACATCGAATCTTCAATACACCAGTAACATATCTCACGTTAAAATGCATATACATACATACATACATACATACATACATACATACATACATACATAAAATACATACATACATACTTACATACTTACAGACATACATACATACATACATAAAATACATACATACATACATACATACATACATGCATGCATACATACATACATACATACAGGCATACATACATACATAAAATACATACACACATACATACTTACATACTTACATACATACATAAAATACATACATACATACATGCATGCATACATACATACATATATACATACATACATAAAATACATACATACATGCATGCATACATACATACATACATACATACATACATACATACATACATACATACATACATACATTCGTTGCTGTTCGTTCGTCTTTCTGTGCATTAATACATATGTAAACAAATAGAAATATCGGGGTATGTGATAGTGTGCGTAGTCATTATGAGATTATGATTTTCCGGGTATTAACACGATCTTTAAAGTGTATATTTGGAATATTTACATCTATACTGCATTTTGATCAATTTGATACCCATCAAATACGATCTAAGCGATCGAAACTAAGTGTAGATATAAATATTTTGCATACATACACCATGAGATAAATTGTCTGGAAAATTTTGATCTTATTAAGAGTAACTCATTTTAAATGTATAAACTTTTAATCGATAATATGTATACACACATACACACATACATACATATATACCAACACACATAGATACACATATATATGAGTGTGTGTGTATATATATATATATATACACTCACATGAATACACCTTACACACAGAGAGAGAAATAGAGAGAGAGAGAGAGAAAGATAGACACAGAGAAACAGAGAGGGGAGTCAGATAGGTGAATGTATATGTGCGTGTGTATGCATTGGCTAAGTGTGGTACCCTATATACTTATATACACATACATACAAATATATATACACTCAGATGTATATTTGTGCATATATATATATATATGTGTGTGTGCATATATACATATAGATAGATAGATAGATGCATACATACAAACATAGATACATACATACAAACATACATGCATACATGCATGCATACATACATACATATATACATACACACATACATACATAACTATATACTTAGACGTACGTATTTACACACGTCGCCACATCCATACATGTATCTATGCATTTTGATATCAATATATATAATTTTACTATAGTAAACATCAGAGGCAGTGACTTGTTTTCTGCGGTTTGTTTATCTAGTAGCACTAGCAAGTGGAAACATTCTACTACTGTGATACTTGGAGATTTTTATCTGTGTGCACAATCTTTTATAAATTCTAAACAGTTTATATTAGATAGGAATAACTATTTTATGAAAAATTTGCATAAAACATTCAATTACAATTTCTCTTGCTACTCAGCTCTACTTAGTAACATTTAAAGCAGCCTACATAAGATACCTTTACAAATGTCCAAACATTGTTTCAGATACGTATGACAGTTCAGTTACGTTTTACCTATTTTTTTACTACCTACAAAGGGCTAAACACAGAGGGGACAGATATTGAGTCGATTACATCGACCCCAGTGCGAAACTGGTACTTAATTTATCGACCCCTAAAGGATGAACGGCAAAGTCGACCTCGGCGGAATTTGAACTCAGAACGTAACGGCAGACGAAATACCTATTTCTTTACTACCCACAAGGGGCTAAACACAGAAGGGAGAAAAAAAGGACAGACAAACGGATTAAGTCGGTTACATCGACCCCAGTGCGTAACTGGTACTTAATTTATCGACCCCGAAAGGATGAAAGGCAAAGCCGACCTCGGTGGAATTTGAATTCAGAACGTAACAGCAGACAAAATACCGCAAAGCATTTCGCCCGGCGTGCTAACGTTTCTGCCAGCTCGCCGCCTTTTTTTTACCTGCCACAGGGGTACTGAATCTATTTACGAACGAAAGAATAGAAATAAACTCTCACACAGCCCACAAGTATAGGTACCAATGTACTGGGTTCTTTTTCCTTTCTTTTTATTCTTTGTCTTGTTACTAAATTTTGTGTTGATTGACAATGATTATCAGAAGAGTTCTAACGAAATTTCACTTCACCAAGGTTAGTGATTGAGTAACGCATTTGGACAAACAGTGTTTGAGAATGAAGCCAAAAGGCAAACATATGTGGATAGGAAATATCTTTTATCGTTTATCTTTTACTTGTTTTGGTCATTAAACTGCGGCCATGCAGGGGCACCGCCTTGAAGAATGTTTTTATTCGAATAAATTGACTGCAGAACTTATTTTCAAAGTACTGGTAATTTGCGTGTGTCTGTGTATGTGTGTATGTGTGCGTGTGTTTGTGTGTGTATTCGGGTGTGCTTGTATCCGTGTGCGCGCACGCGCGTGTTTGAGTGTGTCTGTGTGTCTGTGTTTGCCCCTCACTGTGCTTGACAACCGGTGTTGGTGTGATTACGTCCACGTAACCTAAAAGTTCGGCAAAGGAGAATGGTTGAATAAGTAACAAACTGAAAGAAATTAAAATAAGTATTGAAGTCTATCTATTCGACTAAAAGTTCTTCAATTCAATGCCCCAGCATGGCCAAAATATCCAAATAGTGAAGCCAGTAAAAGATAAACGGTAAAAGATCCTAATAACTTATGAAGATAAAGAACCTTCTGAGCTACTGCTTACAGGTCGAGTTAACGGGTCACTGTCCGTATTTTACATTGTTGCGTCTTCTGTCGGCAATTCCCGCAGACGGATAATCTATTATAGGTTCCTAAATTTGTTAACTTTACACTTAATGACAGTCAAAAAATTGTCCAATATTCTTCTTGAATGAACCAGTAGCTTCAGGAAAGAAATTAGCCATTTTTATTGTGTTTTCTTATAACGATCGATCGATGTAATTCCTGCTTGTTGGTGAATAGTAACTACGTTCCAATATATCAGAACAAAATATATTGGGAACCCCAATTTATTCTACATACTTTTTAGCAATTTAATTGATAACATACAACATCACGCCGGTAGGTTTTGTATTTACTACTTACTCTCGTGTATTTACACATTTCAGTTAGAGTATCATCTGAGTAGGGTAAAAGCCCTAAATAATTTTCAATGCTACTGGGGTTTTTTTATCCGAAAGGACCACTTCTGACTAATGTATTTGCATAGGAACAATTTATGTCGGTGTGTCAAGAACCAGACACAGAGGTAATGGAAGCACTCCGTCGGTTACGACGACGCGGGTTCGGGTTAATCCGATCAACGGAACAGCCTGCTCGTGAAATTAACGTGTAAGTCGCTGAGCACTCCACAGACACGTGTACCCTTAACGTAGTTCTCGGGGATATTCAGCGTGACACAGAGAGTGACAAGGCCGGCCCTTTGAAATACAGGTACAACAGAAACAGGAAGAAAGAGTGAGAGAAAGTTGTGGTGAAAGAGTACAGCAGGGATCACCACCATCCCCTGCCGGAGCCTCGTGGAGCTTTAGGTGTTTTCGCTCAATAAACACTTACAACGCCCGGTCTGAGAATCAAAACCGCGATCCTACGACCGCGAGTCCGCTGCCCTAACCACTGGGCCATTGCGCCTCCTGCACAGAGGTAAATATATATAGTGACAGAGTCGTAAAATGCCATTAAGCATAGTGTTCACTGAAATTGTCCGATGTTATATAAGTCATCCATTAGTTATTTAGATATTTTATGTTATCTTTGTGCAATGACATCATTGGGTAATATGTTCCAATCAGTTATTACATGTCGCAGGATTTCTGACTCAAAAATAAAATGGGATAGTTTCATTATAAAATTATACACGCTTAGAATCACTTGCTGGATATATAGATCATGGCGATAAATGTAGTAAATCTCACCAGAGTGTGCATTGCTTTGCATATCAACAAGAACGAGAGAATTAAATAGCAGTCTGGTATTGACAT
>NC_043009.1:10982243-10997243 GCF_006345805.1 Octopus sinensis | reverse complement strand
GCTAACTTACAATATGTGAAATACAGAGTATGTTCCATCTTTAATAACCATCAATACTTTGTGGCAAAGGAATGAAGTATAGCAAAACAACAACCATAAAAGCTAGCATCAACTCCAGCACAACACACGCGGCAGCAACACAAATGGAAAGGTTTCCACCAACTACCACCGCTATAACTACGAGAACGTATATACTAAGTCTCCCGACAAAATAAGACTTATAATTGAAGATTAGCAAGTAGTTCACTCCGAACCGATTGCAGGAGTTATACAAATTTTATTCTCTACTAGTGTTCCCGTGCAGCCAGGAGAATTACTTCACCGTGGAAAAATTCCTAATGACTTCATTTCCCATCCAACCATTCAATAACTACGGAGATGTACTTGCATAGCAAGTGACTTGATCTGAGATCGTGTGCTGGAACGAAAAAAATTGCAGCGTGGAAGGTGTTTGTAAGCCATTTAAGAAACACACAAAAGCCGTTCGATTCATTTCAACATTTAAGTTTAATTTGTCAAAATATTTTCGTCGCTATAAGACCGCGACCTGTTCACTGATATTGATTGCATTCAATAATTCCTTACTAAAATAGATATTAATTTCAAATTTTGGCACAAGGCCGGCACTTTCTGAGGACGGGTAATTCGATTACATATGTCCGAGTACACGACTAGTACGTATTTTATCGACCCGCAGAAGGATAAAAGGCAACGTGGCCCTCGGCGTAATTTGAACTCGGGTCTTAAAGACGGATGAAATGCTACTAAGTATTTTGCCCGGCGTGCTAACGAT
Organism: Octopus sinensis; assembly: GCF_006345805.1. Taxonomy (NCBI): domain Eukaryota; kingdom Metazoa; phylum Mollusca; class Cephalopoda; order Octopoda; family Octopodidae; genus Octopus; species Octopus sinensis. Next base: position 10,996,450 of record NC_043009.1, on the reverse strand, counting down.
TCTGCCAGCTCGTTGCCTTTTTTTTACTAAAATTAATACTTCTCTTTGTCCCTTCCTCTACCTTCTTCTCCCCCACAACTAGTCCTAGTAATATTACTACCACAGCTACTTCTAGCAACAAAAAAAAATAGGCAAAAGCAGTTATATCGCAGAATCGCATTTCCATTTCCCGTTTCTCGCAGGCGCCATTTTCTGCATTTTAGAACTCGAATGAACTTTAAAACCCCAATATATAAACGTTTCAAAACGATCATAAATCTTAAAATTAACTATTATCTCTTGAAAGCAATTTGATTAATATTCTCACCAAAAGATAAAACTCCTTCCGATATCCCTAAGGTGAGTGAAGGAGACAGATATTATATATATATATATATATATATATATATATATATATATATATATATATGTATATATATGTATGTTCATATATATATGTGTAGATATATATATATATATTCATATTTACATATATACATATGTACATACATACATACATATATATATATATATTTATATTTACATATATACATAACATATATATATATATAAATATATATATATAATATATTATTTAACTTACATATATACATACATCATACATACATATATATATATATATAGTATATATAAATAGAGTGGCGTGCGACCCTTTGTGTGTGAGAGACAGGGAGACATAAAGGCAGAGAGAGAGAAAGAGAGTGATATCTTTAAAATTCGTTGTTTATTTATTTCTTGCTTAGATACAGTGTATCGTTTTATTTCTCTCCATAAATACCACGTACCTCCCATTCGAAATGTCAAGATTATGTTTTATGAGTAAACAACACTAAGAAAGTAACCAATGAATCTTTTAAAACTTACCATAGCTAGAGTTGGATAAAAGAAAAATAGAAAACACAACCAATTCCCTTATGCTGTCAGAGTTATCTAAATAATTTAAATGTCTTGCTTATGTGATTCCCCAGCATAGACCCGGTCGAGAGCTGGAAATATAGTCTTTCGTTGAGATGATAAATTTATAAACGAACTTGTTTCAGTACATTTTGACAACTGTAAACTACCTTGAATTTATTACACTAGGTTATTCGATCGAGTTTTGGCACAAAACCGGCAGTTATAATGCTAGAGCGTACGTAGGTTAGTCGACCATAGTATTTAACTGGTACAGCGAGCCCAAAGAAATGAAAGGTAAAGACGAGCATGGCAGTATTTGAGCACAGAATGTAAGGAGCCGGAATAAATGACGCTGAGTATTTTGTTCGACGCGCAAAAGATAAACGATAAAAGATAGATATGCATGTGTGTCTGAGCATGTGTGTGTGTGTATGAATAGAAAACAGGTTGCTGTCTTTTTAACATGTTATATTGCAATCTCAAGTATGTTCGAGTTTGAGCTTTAGTATGAAGTATTTTTCATTTTGCCTTATTAGTTCTTAATGACTGCTTTGGAACAATAACACTTCAGAATCCATTAGCCTGGTGTTTTGAAGCTTTCACTATCTGAAAACGTGCCCTACTTGCGTGTCCGTTGGATAAAATGAAGGTTGTAAACTTCAGAAAATAAATAGTTACAATGGACACGCAAAATCACTTCTTCGTTGGTCTGTTGATCATGCGTTTACAAGGATCCATAGCAACTTATGGTAATGCAGTGTCCAAATTAAGGTTAGTGAGGAAAATAGTTGTTGACAGTTGTTCAGTTTTATATTACAGAAAGTTAAGAAAATAAATATGGAATTTTCAATGATAGCAAATTTGAATAAATCTAAATTAATCATATGAATATGCTCGTGATCCCTACTAAATGGTTCTAATCTGCGTGGCATCTTGTGCAAGTGATTTCTGATATGGCCACGGGGCGACAAACACCCTATGAGTGGATTTGGCAGACAGAAACTGAAGCAAGTTACTCGTGTGTGTGTGTATATATATATACAGAGAAAGAGAGAGAGAGAGAGATAGAGGAGGTGAGATACATACATACGAGAAAAATCACTCATGAAAAATAATTTGCAAAGATATCATTGACTCTATTATTATATAGTATAACAATTTGAAAATAATAATAACAGAATCAATAATATAGGCGCTTGCAGGCACAAAAATGTATTACATAGCTGAAGGATTATTTCATCAACTTGATATATATATGTGTGTGTGTGTGTGTGTGTGTGTGTGTGTGTGTGTGTGTGTGTGTGTGTGTGTGTGTGTGTCTGTGTGTGTATGTGTGTGTGTGTGTCTGTGTCTGTGTGTGCGTGTGTAACCCCATAACTTAACGGTTTAATTAAGGAACCGATATAATAAGTACCAGGCTTTAAAAAGTACTGGTGTGAGTAATTCGAATAAAATTCTTCAAGACGTTGACCCAGCATTGCCGTAGTCTAATGACTGAAACAGGTAAAGGAGAAAACGTAAAATACGATATCATGAATTTTACGAAGGTATTTTTAAAGACAATGTTTATGATTTTGTCAGAGAAAATATTCTTATTATGCGCAAAGATGGAAATAATATGTGTGTGCCTCTATGTCCATATATTTATATGTATATATATAATTATGGTAGTGATTCTCCGTCGCTGCACGTTGATGATTCAGTTGTTCGATGAAGTGAATAACTTGATGCTAAATGGCTGAGCATTCCACTGACACATGCACCCTTAGAGCAATTAGTCGTGCAATCCATGTAACGGGTTATCATACACTTACTTTGTGTGTGTATCGTATATGCAGTGAGAGAAAGAGAGAGAGGGAGATGTATGTATGTATGTATGTATGTGTATATATATATATATATATATATATATATATATATATATATATGTATATATATATAAGTATAGTGTGGATCAATGGCCCAATGGTTAGGGCAGCAAACTCGCGGGCGTAGGATCGTGGTTTCCATTCCCAGGCCGGGCATTGTGAGTGTTTATTGAGCGAAAACACCTAAAGCTCCACGATGTTCCGGCAGCGGGTGGTGGCGATCCCTGCTGTACTCTTTCTCTACAACTTTCTCTCACTCTTTCTTCTGTTCGCCTGATCGCTTAGACAGCGGGGTGGCGTCATTTGATGGCTAAAACAATGCGAAGCGCATTGTGACCAGCGATGTGTAGCAACATCTGATAGCCTGGTCGGTAACTGTAAGTATAGTAAATCCAAGAGAACGAAGAACACAAGAAAATAAGAAAGACTCGAGGACGTGCTACATGTAATGTATTAGCAGCCGCTCAGGAAAGGAAAGAAAGGTGGTTTTACGCTTTGAGCAAACGCTCTTCTTCATAAACAGGAGACAGGGGAAAGTTCAACTGAAAAGGAACACGGTGGATAAAACATCGCCAACGACTCGCATGTGGTTACGTTTTGAAATGACCGAAAGGGAATGGGTGAATAAGAAGTTCTTTCTAAGCCAGGAGAGTGTAAGAGAAGGAGGTATGTGTGTGTGTGTTTGAGTATGTGCGTTCGCGCAAGTCTGTGTATGTCTCTGTGTGTGTGTAATAGCATGTATATGTGTATGTGTCGTGTGTGTGGTGTTTGTGTGGTGTTGGCTGTTTGTATGTGTGTGTGCGAGTAAAGTTTGTGCCTCAATATTGTAGGAAGAATTCAGCAGCATGGTAACAGGAGCGCTGGTCCTTTGTGTAGTTGTGTGTCTCTTCATATGTGCGTAGAGGAATGGCAGTTTGAAGTACAGGGGTTGGACAAAATAATGGAAACACCTTGAAATTTCAAACAAATTTACTTTAATACGGTGTAGGACCACTTTTGGCAGTAATTACAGCTCAACTTCTACGAGGTATGGACTCGTAAAAAGTTTGAATTGTTTACAAAGGAATTTTTGTTCATTCTTCAGTTAAAACAGTCCCCAGTTCTCATAGTGATGATGGTAGAGGATATTGACTCCTTACTTGTTTTTCTAAAATGCACCATAAATTTTCAATAATAATGAAATCTGAGGACTGTGGTGGCCAGATAAGAGGTTCAACTTCACTAGGATGTCCCTCGTACCATTCAGTAACAACTTTAGCTGTGTGAATTGGTGCATTATCATCCTGAAAGATTGCGTTTCTCTCCAGAAACAGTTCCGGAAGCATAGGATGAATTTAATCAGATAAAATGCTTACTCTCGACTATTAATTTTGCCATGAAGGGAAACCATTGGGCCGGCAGATTTCAAGATATAGCCCCCAGATCATCACAGATCCTCCTCCATGTTTAACAGTTAGAACAAGGCAGTCAGAGTCAAATGCTTCTTTTGGGTCTCTCCACATGTATACTCGGCCGGTGGTCAGATATAAGGTAAAGGATGACGTTTCTGAGAAAAAAAAAACATTCTTCCACTACTCTAGGGACCAATTGTGTAGGTTTTTACTCCACTCTAAACGCTTTGAAACGTTTGTTTTTGAAAGTAGTTGTTTTCTGATTGCAGCCCTCCCGTGAAATCCGGCTTTGTGCAGCTCCCGGCAAACAGCTTTTGTGGAAACTGGGTTCTCAAGATGGTCATTAAGCTCTGCAGTAATTTTGTGAGCTGTACTTTTGTGATCCTTTGTAATAATCCGCGTAGAAATCCGACGGTCCCCATCTGAAAGTTTTAGTTTTCTTCCGGAGTTTTGCTTCGACAAGGTTTTTACCCTCTTTCTGAAAGGCTGCCATTACTTTCGATACAGTACTTCATGATACACCAAACATTTCGGCTGTTTTCGTTACACTAGCACCTGCCATACGATCCCCAAGAATTTGACCTCTTTGAAAGTCCGATAGATCTGTCATTTTAATGAATTTTAATTACCTTTTTCTGACGATATCTGAAAAGAAAAAGCAATTTTAGCAAAACATATTAAGCAACACTAATAGTAAATCATAAAACATGAAAATAAACAAGCTTTTGACGGTTTTCTCGATATTTCGAAATTATGATGCTATGTTTCCATTATTTTGTCCAACCCCTGTATGTGTGTGCCTGTATATGTATGTGTGTGAGCGTACGTATATGTTGTGTGTGCGTGTACGTTGCTTGTGTGGAGGTATATGTGTGTTCCTGTGTGCGTGCGTGTATGTGTGCGCGTGTATGCGCGTGTGTGCATGTGTGTGTTTATGCGGGTGTGTGTGTGAGTGCATGTATGTCTGTGTATGTGTACAGGTTTGATATGTGTGGGAGGTATAAGTGCGTTCATATGTTTGGACATACGTGTATTTGTGCGTGTGTATGTATATGTAACGCTGTTCCAGGCGGAGTCGGAGCTTGTGGATCCTAGGATGCAGGGCGAAGCGAAAAACGGGTGTATTGGAGGTGGAGTGGTTAGCCAAGCGGAAATGACGGTGGGGATCGAGCGTCTCGTAAAAAATACATGTATATATATAGGGAGAGTTTACGAAAAAAAGAACAAAAGACGAAGACAGGTGGTGTACAAAACAAACAGATGTATTAGTACAACGCTCAGGAAAAGAAAAAGTCTTTTACGTTTCGAGCCTACGCTCTTCTACAGAAAGGGACACAGAAAAAAACACACACACATATATATACATATACACACGTATATAACTATATAGATATATATATATATGTGTGTGTGTGTGTATATATATGTATATATATATATATATATATATATATATATATATATATTATTTATTTACTTATTTATTTATTTATTTTTATTTTTATTTTATCTAGTTTCAGCTCACGAGCTGTGGCCTGGTATTTGAGTACTCTTTTTTCCACCTTGTTTCACATTTATGTGTTTACTCCGGTATATATATTATATATATATATATATGTATATGAGTATATGTTTACATGCATATATATATACATTAGACTGTATATGTGTGTATATATGTATATATATATATATAATATATATATGTATGTATATAAAGTTAATCCAAACAAGAAAACAAAAAACAAAAAAAACACAACAACGCGAGGACGTGGAACAAATAAAGTATTATTGGACGCTCAGGAAAGAAGGGAAGAAGGAGTGTATATATATATGTATGTAGATATATATATATATATATATATATATATATATACATATATACATATACACATACTCGTACATATAGATAGATATAGATATACACATATAGAAATCTATATATATATTTATATATGTGGATACATTACTCTATGTGTGTGGTTGTGTGCGTGTGCATGTATGTGTACTCGCGCACACACACACACATTCATATATATATATGTACATACATTAACCCACACTGAGATATATATTGAGACAAAAAGATTGGAAGAGACAGACAAACGCCACAAAGAGAGAGAAAAAACCAGCTGGGGGTACAAACTACGATAAAGAAAATTAAAAACATACACATATGTACAGATATGAGTATGATTCGATAAGTCTGCTTTTGAATGCGAATGCGGATCGATGACACCGCCGTCTCAGTAGACGATATATATTTTGAAAATATTTATTTAATTTTAAGAAAGCAATATATCAGATTAATGTTTGTCTATTGTCATTTTACGAAGAATAATATCGTAGATATATTATTAATATATTTCGAATCGAGTTTCTCAGTTAACTCTCACACTGAATAATATATCTATAAGTGATAATACAGTGCAGGAAAATAAAAGAGATAGTAGCGTCATAAATGTTTATTATAAGGAAGCTTCTATAGGTATATATGTAACTATTATAAGGAAGCTTCTGTAAGCTATATGTAACTAAATCATCGCAAATTATTCTTCTCATTACTCACTGCGCGCTTTATAAACAATTCATACCATTTTCTGTCCCTAGCATTGACCAATGGTTTGTAATATTGAAACAGAGTTAAGTTATTTTTCACAAACGCTCTTGCAACAAAGGAAACAATAATAAAACATACCTTATATTACCTTGTCGTAAACTAAGCAAAACTAGATTAAGTGAATCAAGATTTAACCCTGCAAACTTTTGCAGATATGTATCAAAGGATGGTGAACCTGAAACACGTAAAAAAAAAAAATCAAAAAATGGATTTCGCAAAAATACAGATAAGTCGACCGAGAAAGTATAACCAAAGAGGATTGCTAGATCCTAATCCATGTTACAGATGTAGAGGCCTACATTTTAGAAAATATTGTCTTTTTAAGAAACAAAAATGTTACAGTTGTCAACAATTTGGACACAAGATTTCACACTGCTGAAAAAGTAGGAAAGTCAAATACAAAAATTTTAAAGTCCTTTCAGCAGAAAGTAAATTCGACTCCCAAATAAGGAAATTTTTAAACGTAAAAGTAAACGGAATAAATATTCTTTTCTAATCTAGACACAAGGCCCGACATTTTTAGGGAGGGGGTCAGACGATTAAATCGACTCCAGTACGCAACTGGTACTTAATTTATCGTCCCCGAAAAGATGAAACGCATAGTTGACCTCGGCGGAATTTGAACTCAGAACGTAGAGACAAACGAAATACTTATTTCTTTACTACCCACAAGGGGCTAAACACAGAGGAGACAAACAAGGACAGACAAACGGATTAAGTGGATTATATCGACCTCAGTGCGTAACTGGTACTTATTTAATCGACCCCGAAAGGATGAAAGGCAAAGTCGACCTCGGCAGAATTTGAACTCAGAACGTAACGGCAGACGAAATACCTATATCTTTACTGCCCACAAGGGGCTATACACAGAGAGGACAAACAAGGACAGACAGACAGATTAAGTCGATTATATCGATCCCAGTGCGTTACTGGTACTTAATTTATCGAGCCCGAAAGGATGAAAGGCAAAGTCGACCTCGCCGGAATTTGAACTCAGAACGTAACCGCAGACCAAATACCGCTAAGCATTTCGACCGGCGTTCTAACGTTTCTGCCAGCTCGCCGCCTTAAACGGAGTAAATATTGAATTACAACTGGTTACTGGTAGTGACCTTTCAATCATTAACACCGACACGTGGAAGAAAATAGGGAAGCCTATGTTAAGAAAAACAGCGTACGCTGCACGTGGCGTGACGGGTGACAAACTTCACTTTGTAGGCGAAATGTTGAATGATCTCACATTTCGAGGAAAAACGTGCAGGGCGAAAGCTTTCGTCGTAAAAAACGCAACCAATCTGTTTGGTAGCGACTGGTTGGAGTTATCACGACGCGACCTTGCGAGAAATAGACTAAAGCGAGTGAATATAAATAGTAGCGCTCAGAGTGAAGTTTGTGTGTCAGTTCGAGTTGAGATTGCAGTGAAGTCAGAAGTCAGTTTGTTTGGAATATTGATTGTTGGTTCATGAAGAGATTGTTGGATCGTTACGTTGTTATTACGGCTGCATCCTTATCTTGTTTACTGTCACTACACTGTTACAATGTATTTAAGCCATCCGACACAATATCGTAGCGGTACCACAACATTTGCAGACGGAGGATACAACACCCAGCATGGCTGCAATTCAATGAATAAAACTTGTAAAAGGTAGAAGATATGTATTTATGTATATATATATAGTTAATCCAAACATGAAAACACCAAGAGAAAACACAACAACGCGAGGACGTGGAACAAATATAGTATTACTGGACGCTCAGGAAGGAAGAGAAGAAGGAGGGTTTTACGTTTCGAGCGGAGCTCTTCGCCAGAAACATAAGAGAAGGAAAGATCCAGAGAAGGGAAGACGGAGGAAAAAAATCGCCAACGGTACACACGCGGTCGCATTTATATATATATATAGTTGTACGATAGTTGCATACACACATATGCACACGCATACATACACACGGACGCATGCACACACACATAGCTCATATATATATATACACTTATATGCATAAACATATAAATATTACGTTTAAAAAGACACAGTTAAACACAGTATAATGCATAAATCCATATAAAAACACAAGGCACACATACACATATTTCAGGCGGAATGAGAGAGAGAAGAAAAAGAAAACCTGAGGAGTTCACAGGATGTGTGACGAAAGGTTTCAGACAAAGGACACTAAAATATGAATAGTAATAAGAACAGTAGTAAAACTGAAGTGAAGAACGAGTATGCAATGCGTATCGTTAAATGAGAAACAAAGAATGGTCGGTCGCTTGACATTTGAGGACCGAGCTAAGATAATAGCGCGCTAGAAAGTGTGGAATTCCATTGTTTTGGTTCAGAGATGGTAGCGTGCATGGAAAGGTAAGCATGCAACACTACATTCAGAGACAATTAAAAAACTGTTTTGCAAAACTGATGACCACGTAGTAACTGTGTGTCACTAGGAAAATTATATATTTTCTCGAACAGGAGTTTAGCAGTTATTCTGTGCTGAGGTAGGGAAACAACTCAAAAACCACGGTCCACTGATATTGCTTTGTGCTGGGTGGAGTTACTACATATGTATGTATGTATGTATGTATGTATGTATGTATGTATGTATGTATGTATGTATGTATGTATGTATGTATGTATGTATGTATGTATGTACGTATGTATGTATGTAATTATGTATGTACGTATGTATCTATGAATGTATGCTCTTTCAGTTTTATTTAAGTACTTCTTGAGAAAATTCGAGACAGTTGCTAACAAAGTGACGAGACGAGTATGTAAATAAGTGTTTGCTTTTGTATATTGGCTGAACTTTTTCTCTCTTTATTACAGGCACAAGGCCTAAATATAGAGGGGACATGCATATACATGCAGGAATATAAAACACATGACGGATGATATGTGAAATGATAGATAAATAATGCAAACGAGACGGTCATCCCATCCCCGCTGCGAGATGAAACAGTGAATTCCTTTTTACACTTAAACCTTTCGATAACGTCTACATTTGCTCTGAGACGAAACCACGACTTTTTCCTTTGTTCTCTGCCTTATTATTATTATAACTTTTACGATAAATGTTTATACTGTTCTTTCTTAATTTCTTTTTTTAAAAACAAAAGAAAACTGTTTAGTACAGTTTACCAAAACATAAAGAAACCTGTTCATTAACGGTTCAAATTTACCTTATTTTTCTTTTTTGTATTGGCTGAACTGTCGAGGCATGCATTCAAGTACATGTATGTATGTATGTATGTATGTATGTGTCAGGTCACTTTTGAGAGCTACTGGTAACATGTAACCCAGTACAACCTGTTGCATGGTCGGGTCGTTGGCGACTAAACCGGCAACCCCACCAAGCTTGCTTGGTGAGGAGGGTGTTTATTGGACACCCTGCTGTATGAAAAACAAAAGCTGTCAAAGGGCGGCGGAACTCTTGAGAGTCAAAGGCCATCCAATAAATGTCTTAAGGTTGTATCATGCGCGGGGACATAGAAATAATCGGACTAAATATCCGATCGCGCGGTTAAACCATTAGGAGTGAAGGACTCATAGGCTTTGTTAGGGCATCCTTCTAGGAGAAGGTAGCTCAGGTAACTGGGATAACTCCGGCATAAAACCTGCGGCTCAGTGGTTACCGATGATGTTAACTTGCTCTTCTTTTCGGATTATAGCTACTGTTGCTTCGTGAGTGGGATTGACTCAGTGCACAACTTTTCTCCACTTAAATAAACTCTTCCTGCACAGGCATTGCACGATAACAACATTGATTAAGCTTCGTGCAATGGCCATACTCGATAACGAGGGGGCAGCCACCTTATGTATGTATGTATGTATGTATTTATGTATGTATGTATTTATGTATGTATTTATTTATGTATGTATGTATTTATGTAAGTATGTATGTATTTATGTATGTATGTTTGTATTTATTTATGTATGTATGTATTTACGTATGTATGTATTTATGTATGTATGTATTTATGTATGTATTTATTGATGTATGTATTTATGTATGTATGTATTTATGTATTTATTTATGTATGTATGTATGTATGCATGTTTGTATGTATGTATTTATGTATGCATGTATGTATATATGTATGTATTTATGTATGTATGTATTTATGTATTTATTTATTTATGTATGCGTGTATTTATGTATTTATGTATGTATGTATGAATTTATGTATTTATGTATGTATGTATGTATTTATGTAGGTATATATGTATGTATGCATGTATTCTCTTCCAGTTTTATATAAGCACTTGAGAAAATTCGAGACGGTGGCTAACAAACTGATGAGACCAGTATGTAAATAAGTGTTCGCGTTGGTGCATTGGCTGAACTGTCGATGTATACATTCAAGTACATATGTATGTATGTATGTATGTATGAAGGGAAGGATGGATGGATGGATGGATGGATGGATGGTTGGATGGATGGATGGATGGATGGATGGATGGATGGATGGATGGATGGATGGATGGATGAATGGGTTAATCATTTTGATAGATATTCCATTGTACTACAACAATATCTCTTTAAACAATGTCTCTCCAGAATTTCTACACTGCTCTGATGACATAGTCCCCCAACCTAGAAAAAATCAAGAAGTAAAGCAGAGCGTTGTGTGTCACTAGTTCTTCCCTAACCAAAGAAGTAGGTAGGCAAACTATTTTGAATACTAAAAAAAATATGTTGCGTTTTAACACAGTGAAACGTCATCTAATTTGTAGAATCATCTTCATTCAGGACACAAAAATAATTAGCAAACTATCTAGCGACAAAAGAGATTGTAGTGGACATGAAAGAGACATAATTTTATTCATAATACAATGAAAAACAGAAATCCAAAATTTCTTCTGGACCACTGGTTATAATAACCTAAACTCAGACCACACAAGACACTCAGTAACATATATAGACTTTATAATGAGGCGCAGTCACACACACATTTATGCGTGTGTTTCTATGAGTATATAAATATTCATATATGAATATATACATGTATGTACATATATACACGTGTGTATATATGTACATACACACAGACACACACGCACACACACACACACACGCGCACACACACACACACACATATATATATATATTCTACACATACATATTTATATATATACAAACATATGTACATATACATATATATATATATATATATATATACATATATATATATATATAATATATATATATATATATATACACACACCACAGGGCGATAGATATTGAAATATATTATTAAATAATTTCCATTCGCCCAAACCAAGTACACACATTTGTACACACACTCACTACATATAAACTTAAGAAAATATCAAGACAATAAGTTATACAAGACAGAAGAATATATTGATACATAAATCGTATGTTCTAAAGGTCAAACCCGTAATCAGTTATTCGATATATTGCGTATGCTATTATATATTCGAGACAGTACATAACGTAAATAGATCAGAAAAGAAATGTCTTTAAAAAAATTCCTATAAATACATACAAATACCGTTTGAATTGGAAGATTATATTTTATTTTGTGGCTTTTAGGAAGGTTGCCTGCAATGGCTACCAGTATTATGTATCATCCTCTGTATAAAGAATTGTGATTTCGTATAACGACACTAATATAATGAGGAACACTTAGTAGACAACCGAATCCATTGTGTGACTAAAGTAAGATTAAAGCAAGAGGTAAGTCGGTCGAAAATAGGCTTCCAGTTCTCTAAAATTTCTACTTATTTTGACTGACAGACCTAACAGCAACTTACTATATATTTATACTAGCAGCAGACAATCGCTAAATCTTGCAGCGATTCGACTATTTCTATTATTATAACTATAATTACGGCGATGAACTGGCATAATCCGAAGAGACTGGGAACAAATGCCACGTGGTATTTGCTGCCGACGCCCTATGTTCAAACCCCACCGTGTTCAACTTTCGTTTTAGCCTGCTGGTCCGTTAAAAAAAAGGAGCCGTCCAATCCTGGGGTCGATGTACTCGACTTGCCAATCCCACTTAAAATTGTTATCATTATTATTATTATATTTGCTGTGGAATACATCACACGTATTTTTGAACATGTTGCATAAGTCACATTCAAAATAATCGTTTTCACCGATTTTTTATTGCTTTCTGTGCAGGGCTTATGATATTATTTGTTACCGAGAGCAACAGAAATTTTTTGACTGGTATTCTTTTGTTACTCTACTCCATAAGGGGCAATATTTTGCCCTCCCAAAAAGTGCCTGTTTAGTATTTAAAACAGAAAATATGTATACAAAATGGCGTCAACATCATCCATCATGCGGGCAACGAGGGGTAAGCAAACCTCCTACAACCGAAGTTTTTCATTCTCTTCTTTCACCCACTCCACTAAATGACTACCAGCTGACAGGGGGGAGTGGAGGTAACGGTATAGGCAACAGCATCAACAACAATATTCTCAATACCGCTTGGTTGCTAGAAGCTGGCAAAATCGCAGGAAAAACCAGCAGGAAAACATCACAATCACACCGCCAACCCACCACCATTACCGATAGTAGTACGGCTTTAAGTATGCGGAAGGACAACGGAGGTAAAGCAAACAGCAGTAACAACGGCAAATGTACCACCAGAAGTGGAAACAACAAATCCACCACAACCACCACCACTTCCAATATAAAGAACTGTTTCTAATTCTGACATACATCGGTTGGGGGTATTTAAAATAAAGGTAGCATATAACATCCCTTTACTGGTGGCCACAAGAAGGTAAAATTGATCAAGCACAGAAATACAATAATTGATCCGGACCGACTAGAAGAGTATCGAAGTCATTCCTGGCTTGTCAGCTTCCCTAATGGTACACAACTATTCGTAGCAGTCGAGGATAGAAAGCCGAGTTGTCATATTCGCAGCGAGAGAATTCATATTCATGCTAAGAACAGGAAAATTTCCTAAGAACAGGAAAATGTAGCTACGGCCAAGTGAGACGACGTTTTCGGGAAGACTCTGGGCGTCGACGAAAATTAGCTGGCTAGTTGTTCCGGGGGATTTTCGTGTCGGGATCTATGGATAATTCTCCGAAATTCCTGGCCTTGCAGTGCTACCGGGGGAGCACTGCCGGGATAAATTCGGGATAAATTCGGGATAAATTCGGTATAAATTCAAAGTGCCATGAACCAGCCTTTCCTGAGTTGCATACAGAACGGCGAAGCTGTTCTGTAACTGTCCAATGCAATTTGATTTATTTGTAGTTTCTCTATGTGAGATAGAGAAATAATTTTATTTGTTTAAAATATCTTAATGATAGATAAATATCTTCTTCAATTAAGTCATAAATTTCCGATTTATTAGAATACCAATCTACTTATTTCCCAAGCCACAAACTTTGCAATGTTAGTTCCATCACACACAAAGGATTTCACTTGCTACTCGCA
>NC_043009.1:10967243-10969743 GCF_006345805.1 Octopus sinensis | reverse complement strand
GAGAAACAAATTTAGATGAATATGTGTCAATATTGCAAAAAGGACTTCTACGGTGAAATGATTAAAGAAGACTCTTTATTTATGCAAGATTTGTTGGGTGAGAATGGTATTAAAAATACTTCCATGGCAAAACCAGTCACCAGATATGAACCCTATTGAACACCTCTCGGGGCATAATGGAAAGGAAACGGTATAAAATGAAGAAAAAAAGCATCTTCAAAGCCAGTCTTTTGAGATTAATGAATGTGGCTTCGCTAGAAATTCTGCATAGTGAATATTTGTCATCTGATGACTAATAGGATCCTTGCACTGAAAAATGCAAAGGGCATAACAACTAAATATTAAATATTCACGTGATAACTATTAATGAATAACTTGAATGTATAATTTCAGATTTAAATAAATTTTAATGATTATAAGGGTGTCTATTATTTTTGTCGTGTGTTTGTGTGTGGGTGCGTGGGTGTGTGTGTGTGTATGTGTGTGTAGATTAGAAATGGAAACCAAAACAATAAATTCGGCAATTAAACAATTTAATCATTAAATGATAAATTTAATTCAATTTTATTATTTTATACAAACAAATGACACATCGCATAAATTACAGCAGTAAATTAATCTTTGTCAGACGGCTTTACTCCATGTACTTCAGCTTCGTTACTATGGCAACACCCCGGCTGTTTATTGGGCAGACCTCGTATATATGTGTGTGTGCATGTGTGTGATTATTAATTCCCCTTCACTCAACCTTTTTCTTCCGGTCACTTCATCATGTTAAGCCGTTAATCCTAACTCATTTTTTCTCTCCCCGTATTTTAGCTCTCTTTTCATTATTTTACCTATCATCCCTTTCAGTCAAAGAGCGTAGGCTGGAAATATCGAAGAATTTTCAGTTCCTCCAGAGCCTCAAGCTAATACACTTGTATGTTATTCTCCCACCTGTCTTCGTCTTTTGTTTTCTGTAAACCGCTGTTTTTGCTATAAGATGAAAGTGCACTAAGTTTTAATGTTCTAGCTCACGTCCATTGTTCACAGCAGTGATTAGAAGGAACGTGTGTAGCGTATGATTCAGAGACCATGACAGAGTATGTCGTCATGGTGATACCTACTCAGAGGCCTAAGTAAATTTTACAGAAAGTGTATCGAGAGGAGTGTATGAGCAGCACGCAAGTATACGAGTGGTCCAGATGTTTCCAAGATGGCCGAAAAACTGTCGATAGTGACGGACGCTCTAGGAGACTCGCAACCAGCAGTAGAACTGAGAAAACATCGCAGATGGGCGTGCATCTGTGAGGGGAAATCGTCGAATCACCATCGATGACTTATCACAGGATGTGCAGATCAGTAACGGTTCAGTTCAGTCCATTATCACTGACGATTTGAGTATGAGATGTGTGTCTGCCAAGTTCGTGCCAAAAATACTTTCAGCTGACCTAAAAGACACTCGGGTTTCAGGTGTACAAGATATCCTTGATTGTGTCGAGAACGATGAAAACATTTTGAAAACTTTCCGTAGGTGTCTGAGCAGGTATTGCCAAGCTTTTGGCAAAATTCGATGTTGATTGTCTGCTCAACATTTTCTGTCATGTTCAATGCGATGATCACACGTTACACACCTTCCTTCCAAGCACTGCTGCAAACAGCGCAAGTGACCTACAACGTTAAAACTTAGTGCGTATGCACAACATATTTGAAGGTCAATCTGTGCCAAGCGGTTTTACTCTGCGTGCTTTAGCATCGTTACTATGGCAACAGTCTGGATACTTATTGATCAGACCACGTATAATGATTTTCATTAATATTCGATTGATTTATGGCGGTTTCACCCATTTGACAAACAGGGTCGCAGTGTATGACGTCATCTTCCAAGGCTCTGTTGTAGACACCCAGAGCAATTTATTAGCGAAATGATCATCCGGTTATTGAGACAGGGAAGACTAAATTGTAATAGAACTTTCAAAACCTTCACCACGAGCACCATGAACGACTGTGATACTGTATCTAGGAACGTATTTACCAGATGTATTTATAAGAAGATGAAAAACAGAGACGAATGTGATATATAGAATTAACTGAGGCCAGAAAATAGAAGGAAATCGTAGATGAAATCGTAGATGAAATCGTACATTTAACGAACCAGGAAATTCTACAGTCCAGTGTTGTGTTTGATTTTTGTTTGTTTTCTTTAATTTTTAGTTCCTAGAGCTAATATCGCACTTCACATCGAATACGGCAGATATTTTTGGGTGAAATACAGAAAACATTCTTCTATTTTTGATTTCCTTATATAAACGTGTTCTGTTTATTGGACAGACAGTAATATATCTCCCCAAAGCTGAGATTAATGTCGGTTGAATATAAACAATTTTTAATTGATGATTAACTCAAAGAAAAAAATGCAAAGTTAATACCTCAAACTGCTTCTTTTAATTAAGTCGACTTATTTTTCGTTATCTTCTTTCTCCATTATACAGAATTTCGTTATTGAAATTCTTTTTAT
>NC_043009.1:10957243-10962243 GCF_006345805.1 Octopus sinensis | reverse complement strand
ACGTTTTTTAGGTCTTTATTGAATGGCAATTATTTTAGTGATTTCTTACAGATTCTGATACTCGGATTTTTCAAAGATGGTAAAGCATATCATCGGAAGTATTCGGTGTTTCAAAAATATGAAAGTGGTCTTATGAATTCGAGAGAAGTGAAATAAGAAATACTGTACCTCAAACATGTTCTCAAACTGAGTTGCTTCGAAGGTTTCCATAAAATATAAGGCACCGACACACACCATATTCGTGTTATAAATCTGAGAAATTATTTTTATATTTCGGGACACAAACGTATTAAAGCTTCTTCGGTGATGCAGATTAGGCAACGAGCAAAAATATTTCAAATAACAGAGAGAGAGGGGGGAGAGACGTGGGGGATAGATAGATAGATAGATAGATAGATAGATAGACAGACAGATAGATAGACAGACAGATAGATAGATAGATAGATAGATAGATAGATAGATAGATAGATAGATAGATAGATAGATAGATAGATAGATAGATAGATAGACAGACAGATAGATTGATAGATAGATAGACAGATAGATTGATAGATAGATAGACAGACAGACAGACAGATAGATAGATAGATAGATAGATAGATAGATAGATAGATAGATAGATAGATAGATAGATAGATAGATAGATAGATAGATAGATAGACAGACAGACAGGCAGACAGACATACATACAGACAGATAATATTCACGGATAACAAAATTTTCAATTTGAAAGCAATATCTTAAAAAGAAAATTATTTAAACAACCGGTTATTTGTAATTTTAGCAAACAGATATCGAATGCAACAATTCCTTGATATATTTTGGGACATAAGATGTTATCAAGCTATTTGATTTGTATACAAATAAATATTATGCCTTGAAATATATTCTTTTGATAGAATTGGGTGTTTACTGCCAAAGGAATATGACAAAAGAAACTGAAAACCAGAGATAGAAAGGTGGAATATTAGATAAATACAAAGTAGTGTGGCTTACACGCGAATGTACATGAGTTTGTTTAAGAGGAAAGAAGAGAGTGCGAAGAAAAGAGACAGATAAAGACTGAGAGACAAAGATGCGCATATAAGTAGAAAGTTAGTGACAGAGAAAGAATTATTAGCTATATTTAGACAAATTATATTATCAGTTTGTGATCCATCTTGATTATATTTAGATCAGATCGATCAATGCGATAAAGTGAATAAATAGAAAGATATAGAAGGAAACACAGCTATAAAGAAATGGAAGAAAGAGGCAACAACGAGTAAAAACAATGTCTTTAAACAATGCCGTGCCACTTAGCCACCCTTCCATCATACCTATGTTTCTGGGGTGCTACATAATTGAACAATTGTGATTTGTTGTAATAACCTTTGCAAAAAAAAACTACATACAGGCGTAGGGGTGGCTGTGTGGTAAGTAGTTTGCTTACCAACTACATGGTTCCAGGTTCAGTTCCACTGCATGGCACCTTGGGCAAGTGTCTTCTACTATAGCCTCGGACCGACCAAAGCCTTGTGAGTGGATTTGGTAGACGGAAACTGAAAGAAGCCCGTCGTATATATGTGTATATATATATATATATATATGCATGTTTGTGTGTCTATGTTTGTCCCCCCAACATCGATTGACAACCGATGCTGGTGTGTATACGTCCCCGTAACTTAGCGGTTCGGCAAAAGAGACCGATAGAATGAATATTAGGCTTACAAAGAATAAGTCATGTGGTAGATTTGCTCGACTAAAGGCGGTGCTCCAGCATGGCCACAGTCAAATGACTAAAACAAGTAAAAGAGTAAAGAGAGTATATACACACACACACACACACATTTACATGTAGAAGAATGCACATACACACAATACACGTCTATTTCGTACTTATATACACACATATGGACATCTATCTATCATATATTTATATGTATATGTATGTATGTGTGTATGTACATATATATATATATATATATATATATATATATATATATATATACATATACATGTGGAGGCGCAATGGCCTAGTGGTTAGGGCAGAGGACTCGCGGTCGTAGGATCGCGGTTTCGATTCCCAGACCGGGTGTTGTGACTGTTTATTGAGCGAAAACACATAAAAGCTCCACGACGCTCCGGCAGGGGGTGGTGATCCTTGCTGTACTCTTTCACCACTCTTTCTCTCACTCTTTGGCCAGGTCGGTCACGTGGTCACGTGATATATATATATACATATATACATACATAGACAGACAAATAGACAGAAAGATATGTATGTATGAATATATACATTCTTGTGTATCTGTGTATATATATATAGGTGAGTGTCTGTGTCTCTGTGCGTGCGAGTGTGTGTATACGCGTGTGTGTATGTTTGTGTGTGTGTGAATCTGTTCTATTTTTTGTTTTTCAATCAAGCTATCACTTTCGCTTGTTTTGTTTTTCTAATATTTTAATTATTTTCGCTGGCAGTTTATCAATGTATGACCGCTACATGTATCGATCAGCAACACTATTGTCTATTTTATTTCAAGGCAATTTACTTTCCGAGCTTCTAAATTAAACTTTGATGCAAATACTCAGACTTCGCTCGTAAATCCTACAGCCCTGATTTACTTAGATGCCAAAAAAAAAAAAAAAAAAACAATGAAACATGTAGACTTTTCCTCTTCTTTTAAATATTCCATTACGTTACTTCTATTATAATATTTTATTAACTTTTGCTAAAAATACTCCAACTTTCGATTTCTTTCCCACGCTTCAATAAGACGATAAATACGTTAAATTATGAATTTAATTTGTCAGTTTCTCACAAACCACTGAATTATTTCCGGGGGTTTCATTGATATATAAATAAACTAATAATGAATACAGAATTCTCACAACCATTCTTTTCGTTCCAAATATTGGCAATGTTACTATGTTTTTCTTGTAACTGTCTTTATACATATCAATGCTTGGCAGTGTTACCGAGTGCTTTTTTATCAACGTTTATATTCTATTTAAAGATTGGAATTATATGAAATATTTCCTATAATCTACTCTATTCCTAGAAATATTAGAAAATAATATGGAAGGCTTCCTGCCAAGAGGTCTTTTCTAGCAAGTCTCGATATAATGGAATTCTGTTTAATTCCTTATTTTGTTTTGTGTTGCTTGTTTAGAATGAAAACTAATGTCCTTATAGTGTTGTGTTCTTTGTGGTTTTAGCTAACCATGGACGGCATTCGGCATCGTTTATAAAGCAATATGACAAAGTCACATTCAGCAAATCCATTAGCACTATGCTCTTTGATGACAATAAACTTATTCAACAAATTCCAGTAATTACAAGCCTCCCGAATACATTTATAAACCCAACAAAATCAATTATTGGAAAGCCTTATAACAAAATTATTCTAGCATTCACCAAGACCTATTGTCTAAATGTATGGGACTTTGCTTGGAAAGGATATCATTTATAGGTCAAAACCTTTCCGAACAATTTAGTTGCAAGTGTGCAATATCTGCATTAATCTCTCACCACACATACTCGCGCACACGTAGACACACAAGCACATACACATATAGACACACATGCGTAGGTGCTAAAGATAGGCGTAGTTGCAAACATCAAAATATTCTACTCGTTTTCAAAGTTCTATGCAACCAAGATTTTAGTGTTTTTTAATAGCTCTGCAGGACCCCTGAGACCCTTGAATTTGATATAGTTACTTTTTCTATTGAACACACGTGAGATAACAGTTGTAGGATGAATATTAATCGGGAGGTAAAGTTCCGGAGGGTCAAAGTTTTGAGGAGGATGAAGGGAACACATTAAGCATAGAATGAGTGACGGGGAAAGGTGAGAGGAAAAGTTAATGAAAGAGATTTTCCTAAATGGTGATGGACGTAACCCGATACTTACAGCCGCCAAGGAGCAGTGGATGCTGGAGTTACTCTAAAAACGTTAATGGTGTGACATCACATCTGTTGATTACACGTAGTTGAAAATCGCTTATATACAGAGATATCGGCACTGTCCAATATCTCCGTATATAAACGTCACATGATCACAAATGTACTAACCAGTTTGTCAGTAAGTAGCCATGTTTCAATTTCCATAACTCGAAAATATCATCTCGATATTAAAGCAATTTTTTAAGACTCACGCTTAACCTGATTATTTACTACTACACTGAATAAACTTCTTTTTTACCTGATGTGAATATCCTCGTCACAGATTTCACCTGGAAATAATTCAATGATAAATACGTTTTCTTCCCAAAATCATATTCTGTTCTCGATTATGGTGGTACAAAGGCTTTCAATCCACTAACAGTTTAAGTATTGTCATAGATTATATGAATATTTCACAACTGTTTCAATTCACATATTATTTCTGTCTATGCGTTAATCTAGTATTATTATAGTTGTTACACTGGTTGCTTAGTCACTTGCCTGCCTTAACTGTGTAGAAAATCCAACTATAATAATAACATACGTTATTTAACAATTGCAGCGTGGAAGGTGTTTGTAAGCCATTCAAGAAACACACAAAATCCGTTAGATTCACTTTAACATTTAAATTTAATTTGTCAAAATATATATTTTTTTGTCGCTTTAAAACCGCGACATGTTCACTGACAAAAATCCGTGCTGCATCCAGCACGGATTTTTGTCAGTGAACATGTCGCGGTCTTAAAGCGACGAAAATATTTTGACAAATTAAACTTAAATGTTGAAGGGAATCGAACGGCTTTTGTGTGTTTCTTAAATGGCTTACAAACACCTTCCACGCTGCAATTGTTTTCGTTTCAGCACACGATCTCAGATCAAATCACTTGCTATGCAAGTACATCTCCGTAATACTTTATTTAAAACTAGAGAAACTGAGACTTCATTGTGTCCTCTTTTAACTCTAACAACGTATTATTTAAAGGAATATTAATTAGTATTTGTATCCCATCGGGCGTAAGCAAAGAAGTTTCTTCCTTGAATTGTTCACAGTTGAGGTCATCGGGTCAGGTTTG
>NC_043009.1:10904743-10949743 GCF_006345805.1 Octopus sinensis | reverse complement strand
ATTTATTTTTTATATTATCTTAATCTTATTTCGGCCAGAGTTCTTCGTCACACTCCTGTGACCGCATCAGTGGTCCTTTGTTTTCTTCTTTCTTATTTGTGTCTCTCCTTACTAACCGTCAGCCATTTTGTATTTCTATTGTATGTCTTCATTTGCGCATGCTTATATCTCTATGTGCGTTTATGTTTATTTAGTGTGGGTATGTGGGGGATGCCTGTAATATTTGTATCTTCTGTTTATATATGTTCATGTAATTTGTAATTTTATATGTTCATGGTGCTATTAAGGTGGTGCTATTAAGTTAGACATGGCCTGGGCCAATAATGGCCGAAACCTATCAAAGTATCAAAGTATCATGTAATTTGTATGTTGTTTTTTGTTTTTGTTGTTTTTGTTTATTCTTATTTTGTTCATGTGTTTACATCCACCTATTATTATCATTACATATGCTTGTATGTATGTATGTATGTATAACAACAATACTAGTAATAATAATAATAAATTGAATCAAAAAAAAAAAATATATATATAGTTATTTATTTCTATTAGTTTATTTATCTGTGTATTTATTATGTTTTCAGGATCCTCTATCGTCCTATGTTGTGGTGTGTATTAGTGCTCCATTCTAGTTTTCTATTCAGGCTAGGTTTATTTTCTATTATGTGTGTAGCTTCTGTAATTTGTCTAATTGTTGCATCTGATCTATGTGTGGATAATATTTTAATTTCTATGTTATTTATTGATCCCCCGTGTTCTTGTTCGGCGTGTTGGTACAGAATCGATGAGCTTTTACCTTCCTTGAGTTGTCTCCAATGCTCATTTACCCGCTTTCCTATGCTGCTTGCCGTTTCCCTTCCGTATGTCGTTGTCTTGTTACTGCATCGTCCCTCTATACATCTTATACTATAGACTACATTTCTGGCTTTACAGTTTGTTTGTGGGCTAAATCTACATACAGTACAGTACTTATCCGTACAAGGGGTTCTACTAATACACAGATAAATAAACTAATAGAAATAAATAACTATATATATATATATATATGTATATGTATATATATTTTTTTTTTTCGATTCAATTTATTATTATTATTACTAGTATTGTTGTTATACATACATACATACATACATACAAGCATATGTAATGATAATAATAGGTGGATGTAAACACATGAACAAAATAAGAATAAACAAAAACAACAAAAACAAAAAACAACATACAAATTATATGAACATATAAAATTACAAATTACATGAACATATATAAACAGAAGATACAAATATTACAGGCATCCCTCACATACCCACACTAAATAAACATAAACGCACATAGAGATATAAGCATGCGCAAATGAAGACATACAATAGAAATACAAAATGGCTGACGGTTAGTAAGGAGATACGCAAATAAGAAAGAAGAAAACAAGGAGCCACTGATGCGGTCACAGGAGTGTGACGAAAGAACTCTGGCCGAAATAAGATTAAGATTAATAAAAAAATAAATAACACTGAAGCAAAGTTACACCACAATATATAGTGCGTGTGTTTTTATTGGCTAAACTGGCAAAATGACCATTCGGAAATATAACAATATATATATATATATATGTTTCGTTTCCTCCAAGTAAGTTTATATATATATATATAAGTTTATATATATTATATATATATATATTATATAATATATATATATATATATATATATATAATATATATATATATAATATATATATATATATATAGTTATCCAAACATGAAAACACAAAGAGAAAACACAACAACGCGAGGACGTGGAACAAGTATCGTGTTAATGGACGCTCAGGAAAGGAAGGAAAGAAGAGGATTTAACGTTTCGAGCAGAGCTCTTCGTCAGAAACATAGGAAAAGGAAAGATCCAAGGAAGGGAAGACGGAGGAAAAAAAATCGCCCACCATACACACGCGGTCAATATATATATATATATATATATATATATATATACGAGGAGGTACCCAAAGTAACCAGAAATGTTCTGTGTAGGACAAGCCCGTCGCAGTTCAGGCTCCCGCCGTTAGAAGCGATTTGATGCAATCCTTAGACACCTTAAGCAATTAGCTTGCTGACCGGCGTCTTTTTTTCACAACGAAATGCCACTGGTAGTCTTTGTTTTGCAGTGCTTCTCTCCTGTTCGTTGATTTTTCCGATGGCTGAAACGAAGGAACTGTTTCCTGAGGGGTAAAACGGTTGTCATACTTCAAACAGCTTACAAGAACGCTGCTATGAGCAAAACACAAGTTTACGTGTATTTTTTCGCTTGAAGACCAACCTCGTTCAGGGCGACCGTTGACCTACCGAACGAATGAAAACATCGCATAAATTCATCTACTGAACTTGGAGGACCGTCGCCGAACAGTTGATGAACTTGTTGGTATGACTTGGGTGTCCTGGAGTTCCTGTAAACAAATTTTGAGCGAAGGATTCCGAATGAAAGAAGTTGCAGCAAAATTTACGCTTTGCTTTCTTACGGAAGATCAAAGACAGTCACGATCGAATGCTTGTCGTGAACTGAAAGAAAAGTTGGAAGTTGATCTCGCCCCCAGCGACTTTTTTTCCCCCTTAAAGGAAAAGTTTTGCAGATGTAGAAGAGGAAAAGAAAACAACGAGAGAAGCATTAAGAGCATCGCTTCGCAATAATTCAAGGACTGTTTCGAGCAGTGGGAGACGCGTCTCGCCCGACAACATTGCTTCAAATGGATAACACTTTGAAGGCGATGAAAGTGTAAACATGTAAACCTGAGTGAATAGAATAATATTGCAAATAATAATATTCCTTTGGGGAACTCCCTAATATGTCTGTCTGTATGTATTTATGATGGATATATATATATATATATATAATATATATTATATATATATATATATATATATATTATAATATATATATATAGATAATTATACATATCTATATATATATATATATATATATGTATACATATATATATATATATATATATATATATATATATATATATAATATATATACATATACTATATTATATATAGATATATTATATATATATATATATATATATATATATATATATATATATATATATAATACTACTTAAGTGGATAACAAACACTAAGGCAAGAAAAACATCTCAAGTTATAAACGTTATTATCACTGGAAAGGTTTAAAGTCTTACAGCTGTTTCTGGAATATTCCATCATCAGAGACAAATAGGGGAGTATGAAGGGTATTATTAACAAAACGATGGAAAGGACAGGAGAAAAGGAATAAAGATAAACATAAAGATAAATAAATATATATATATATGGGTAAATAAGGAGAGAGGAGGAGGTAAAGGAAGATACAAAATACATTAAAAATGGAAGGGATTCTAAGAGAATAGTAGTTGCCAGTGCTATTCTTCTAGTCTATAGCTGTTGGGAAACTAGAAGGATGGCACTGGTGCCTACTATTCTCTTTGAATCCATTCCATTTTTAATGTATTTTGTATTTTTTAACTTTTTACGGAGATGTACTTGCATAGCAAGTGATTTAATCTGAGATCGTGTGCTGAAACGTAAACAATTACAGCGTGGAAGGTGTTTGTAAGCCATTTAAGAAACACAAAAAAGCCGTCCGATTTACTTCAACATTTAAGTTTAATTTGTCAAAATATTTTCGTCGCTTTAAGACCGCGACTTGTTCACTGACAAAAATCCGTGCTGGATGCAGCACGGATTTTTGTCAGTGAACAGGTCGCGGTCTAAAAGCGACGAAAATATTTTGACAAATTAAACTTTATTTTTTAACTTTATCTTCCTTTACCTCCTCCTCCTTTCTCCTTATTTACCCTTATATATTTATTTATTTATTTATCTTCTTGTTTATCTTTGTACATTATATTTCTATATCCCTTATTTTATCTTATCTGACATACCAATTCTTGCCTCCTTCTCCACTTTCTGTAGTTCCTGATTCCTTGCTAATACTTTCCTCTCTTTCTGTTTATTTTTCTTTCTTTTTATACCTTAATAGCGACCTCCGCTATCATTCTCTTACCAAACTTCGACACGTTCGCATTTATCTTTGGATATTTGCACTATTAAGGCTATAATTATACATGGATTTACACAGGATTGCACCTAAGGACTTATGGACTAACATCTACACTATCGAAAAGCTGAACTGTGAACTTTTACGCTTCTTTTTTCTTCTTTTTCTTCATTTCTTTACTCCTTTTCTCCTATCCTCTATGTCATCGTTTTCTCAATCACATTTCCCTATTTGCCTCCGATGACGGAATATCCCAGAAACAGCTGAATGAGGTAAACGTGTAGAAAGTGAAATTTCTCCAATGATAACAACGTATGTGACTTGAGGTTTTTGTCTTACCTTAGTGTTTGTTGTCTTCGTTCGCAATTATATATCCGCTATACCGGAAATCTACAATGGGTCCATAACTCCCGTCTCGGCTATTACCTTGGAGCCCTGGCAATCTGTTGCAGCACTTACCCAGCGTACCTAGTCCTTTATATCACCTGTGAACTAAAACCCCATATTTTGTGTATATATGTGTGTGTGTGTGTGTGTATTATTTGCTCCTCTATGCATTTTTTCCTGTTACACTGTTCTCTTTAGGTCTATACATTATTATATATATGTATATGACGTGATTATGTTTGACTGTAAAAGTTTGTATGTGAATAATGATGAAAGACAGGTAAATATCTTTCAAACCAATTATATACGTTCTCATGGCTGTGGCTACAAGAAATACAGTGGCACATACACACCTATTTTCAATAGATGCATGTAAGTGATGTAACTGTGTAGTCTAGTCTTCTGAGAAGAAGACAAGTAAGATGACATTTCATACATTTTTATATTTTTTTACTACCCACAAGGGGCTAAACATAGAGGGGACAAACAAGGACAGACAAACGGATTAAGTCGATTACATCGACCCCAGTTCGTAACTGGTACTTAATTTATCGACCCTGAAAGGATGAAAGGCAAAGTCGACCTCGGCGGAATTTGAACTCAGAACGTAGCGGCAGACGAAATACGGCTACGCATTTCGCCCTCCATTTCATACATTTATATAAAGACTAATTTTTACCGGCGTAGGAATCCATTAGATTCTTTGCAATCTATTGATTTATTAAGCAGCTAATTTGCTTATTTTATAAATTGTTAATTGTTATTTCTAATGGGAATTACTAATATATTTATATTCGTCAATTAACCTTGTCAAATCTAAATATATTATTTGTGAAAATTATTTCATAATTTAAAGTGAATTGTTAATAACGGTTTCAAATTTTGGCATAGGGCCAGAAGTTGTTGAAGGAAAGGGAAAGCTGATTACGTTGACCGCAGAACTTAACAAGTACTCGAAAAGATGAAGGGCAAATTCGACCTGTGCGCCATTTGAAGTCAAGACGTAACGTTCGACGAAATGTCGCTAAGTTGTCGGTTCTGCCAACTCATCTTCAATCACAGTGAATTTACAATGATGGTTTCACATTTGGGCACAAGGCCAGCAGTAGCTGGGAAGTGGATAAGTTAATCAGATCAACCCTCACCCTCTTCCACTGCTCAACCGATACTTATTTTGTCGACTCCGAAAATATTAAAGATAAGCTTAACACCGGTGACCTTTGAATTTAGAATGGAAAGATAGAACAAATGCCGCAAACCATCTTGCCTGGCGTGCTAACGATTCTGCCTACTCGCCATCTTGAAGTGAATTTATAATAATCCTTTCGGAACTTTTCGGTTTGAATGGCAGTTTTTTCTAGCGGTGTCATATGAAATTGTCACCTATAATTATGACACTAGTATCCATCTATTGCATTTCAATCTGTTTTAGGGTTAGGCTTAGTTAGGGTTAGGGGTGGGGGGAAGGGTATCTTTTTTTCTTCACAAATGTAAATAAACCCAATGTTTCTTAAACGAGGGACATATTCATACGGCACAGAATGTTTTTTACCTCAATGGACGTCAGTGATTGGTTAAAATTGCAGAAATTGAAGAAAAAAACAACAAATATATTACAAACTATAGAATTTTCTCAATAAAAAAAGAAAAAGATGTTTTATAAACACATTCTACCAGTATACGTAGTTTAAAAGTATTTAGTTACCTAAAAATTATGTTAAAAACTGCCGTTCAAACCGAAAAGATCCATCCTTTCTACTATAGGCATAAGGCCTGGAATTTCGTGGGAGGGTGAAGTCGATTACATCGACCTCAGTATTCAACTGGTACTCATGTTATCGACCCCGAAAAGATGAAAACCAAGGTCGACACCTCCGATATTTGAACTTAGAACGTACAGATAGGCGAAATACCGTTAAGCATAATACAAAATATAGTCACACAGAATAACACGTAGAATACAATTTGAATTTTGGAAAATTATATGTTTGTGAGTAACCTCTAGTTTCCTACTGCATGTGTATGGGATATATGACTTGTTTCACATCTAAACTACAAATGATTCATTTCCACACGTCTACATCGTTCAGCAAGTATATTTTTCTGTTAAAGAATCAACTGAAATGAGAATATGACAAGCTGACTGTTTCAGTTGCAGATAAAAAAAAAATTGTATTATCATCCACCTGGGTAATCTACACTCACTTCGACATCAAACATTTAAATGTTCGTATATAGGTTTAATATATTAATATAAGTTGCTATTTCGTCTGTCGTTACGTTCTGAGTTCAAATTCCGCTGAGGTCGACTTTGCCTTTCATCCTTTCGGGGTCGATAAATAAAGTACCAGTTTCGCACTGGAGTCGACTTAATCCGTTTGTCTGTCCTTGTTTGTCCCCTCTATGTTTAGCCCCTTGTGGGCAGTAAATAAATAAATAATTCAAATTCCACCAAGGTCGACTTTGCCCTTCTTATTTTAGGAGTCAATAAAAGAAGTACACCTTGAGCACTGGTGTCGATGTAATCGACTTATACCCTTCCCGAAATTGCTGGCCTTGTGCCAAAATGTGAAACCAGTAGGTTAATATAGGTCTCAACGGATTAAAATCTTTAATTTACGAGATTAATATAATTAAATTCGATATCTAATATCGCTGCGAAAAACTGTTCTGCTTAAAGCTTTTCTTTAAATAGATTAATCCAATACCAACATTGCGAATAGAAAAAAATTATCGATGTACATGAATTCTCGTTTCCCACCTTCATTAAATAAGCAAGCGACTTGGAACACAGTTAACGGAAGCTTTATGATAAAACTAACATGAGGTGACATTTTAAAAATTTTAGTGTTATAATTACTTGCCTTTTTATACCAATGTGTTTCAAAATAGGAACCCTATACATTATCTCCAATTATGGAGAGCATTAGTTGTAGCACAGTAAATGTATGCCCCGGGAAATTTAAAATTCACAGACTTTTCAATTATAAAGTTCAAAGACAGGCTTTACTTCCAAGTCGCCGGTTACTTCCTTGCTCTCTCTCTCTCTCTCTCTACACACACACACGCATACACATTCGTATAATTTGAGAAAAGAAAACCTTTTCTACCCGCGTGTACGTCTGTTTCTTTTTCTCTATCAAGTCCCAATCTGACACGAATTTCTTTCCTTTATTCTCCCATACTATCGACTTCAATTTCATAGATGATAGTAAATTTATCGGCTGGAAGCTGATGAAACACGTATCCATAGGTATTTACATACGTGGCTATACCTCAATAGAGAAAGAATATATTTCGAGTCGATATGAGGGGTAATACGTGCTTTACGTAGTTACTTCCTTGTATCTTTTACTATTAGATATTTTTTAAAGTCCCACGGTTGTATATCAACCACATTCACTCTATTTCTCTCTTTCACGTTCTCTTATTATGAGTGTCGAATTCTGCTTGGAAAATCATCTTTTTGGTTTTTTAAACGTTTATTGAAAAAGATTATTGAAAACTCTCGGTACATGAAAACTAAGTAGCAAATGATGCTACTTTTTGTTCACGAAAACTAACCATCATCTGTAATCAAATTAAACTGTATTGTATGGCTCCAAATGCAACGACAGACTCGATTCTTTTGTTGTAGCTTCAGTTTTCTTGCCTCGGTCAATATCAGCACATGCAACCAACGAAGCACCTCAACCAAATGCCTCTTACAACTTAAAAAAATCACCGGTAAATTACAATTTTCCTGGTTGGATCATTGGCAACAGGGAACATGCTTCTCAATCAACTTCGTTTCAGTCACTGCTTCTCATTTAATTTATGACTAAACTAACGTAGATTTTTTTCCCTAAAAAGCAAAGACATAAAACGCCATTTTAGACGGTTGAATGATTCTGAATATCACCGTACAGCTATATTGATACTGGAGGTGATGTTCTTAAATTTAATAACATTAGGGAACTGGAGGAAAACATAGGCAAACAAATCGCAAATGCACGATATAAAATGATTCAGTATCTGCACTTGCACTGCCTGCAGCGACTAACCATGAAAGAAAATATTAAAGAACCATGAGTGGCTGTGTGGTAAGTAGCTTGCTTACCAACCACATGGTCCTGGGTTCAGTCTCACTGCTTGGCACCTTACGCAAGTGTCTTCTAGTATAGTCTCGGGCCGACCAAAGCCTTGTGAGTGGATTTGGTTGACGGAAACTGAAAGAAGCCCGTCGTATATGTATATGTATGTATGTATGTATGTATATATATATATATATATATATATATATATGTATGTATGTATATATGTATGTATGTATGTATATATGTATGTATATATGTATGTTTGAACGTATGTATATATATATATATGTTTGTGTGTCTGTGTTTGTCTCCTAACATCCCTTGACAACTGATGCTGGTGTGCTAATGTCCCCGTAACTTAGCGGTTCGGCAAAAGAGACCAATAGAATAAGTACTAGGCTTACAAAGAATAAGTCCTGGGGTCGATTTGCTCGACTAAAAGCGGTGCTCCAGCATGGCCACAGTTAAATGACTGAAACAAGCATAAGATTAGAATAATAAGACTGTGAAAGAAACATGATGCTGATGGTATAGAGAATATCAATTAAGGAAACTCATATAGCAATATACGCAAGTTGCAACATATTTAAAGAACCCTATTCTAAAGTGCGTCATTCCGTTATCAGAGATTCACTTGGTAAAATAGGCATAAAACCATTTGCAATCATTGCAGAAGTACATATCTGTCCATCAAACATTAGGTCGACAAACACTTGGCTACTAATGCTAATGTATTGCTATAAGGCCGAGATTCTTTTGCGCGCCAGACATAAAGGCATAACATCCTCAGCAATATTTTCACTCGTCATAGATGCACCACAAAAATCCAACCGTACCGTATATGAATGCATTTTGACAATGTAAGCAACACGTTCGGGAAACATATGAAGTGGTTAAGACTTTAGAAGAACTTTAAAAGAAGGCATTATAAACACTTTGTCAAACGCATTCAAGGACATTGTGAATATAAAGGAATGCACGATGTAATATAAGAATTTAGATACGGTGATAAATAGCGAGGAGATTGTTACTCTAATCAGGTATTAACATAGAGATATAATTAATTTGGTGAGTTGAAAGCAAAAAGGAAATTCTTAATGTAAATTGATTCCTGGAGATATCTTAATTTTTAGTATAATTTTGATGGACAGTATGAGCTGTTTGGTTCCGGCATATTCTTGAGAGTGGTTTAATTCTATTCATATGAAAAGAATAATAATATGCACCGTCACAACTGGATACTGAAGTTCAGCGCTACATGTTTTGATACTAGGCTGAAATACATGTAGCTAGAATGTTGGTAGAGGATATACAGATGGTGGCTGAAATTGCTCGAGTTTTGAATGATATGAGGAATAAAAATTCTTTTGATACCCTCTACGGTGATATTTTGTGAAAGAAAATGCTCATTATTTCCCCTCATTATTTCGAAATACTATGGAAATGAAAGACCTCCAGAAAAATTAAGTGAAGATTGTGGTGCATTTTGAGGTCATAAATGCAATAATCCCTTCAATCAAACATCGCTTTTATCAGGCAAGCAACAATGCTGGCGTCATTGTTTAAATACCGATCACGAAGAGGAACAGCTAATTAGAAATCAATTTTATCAAGAGAAAAATATGCCGACGTCGTTCACATAAACGATTTGATAACCGACATCTGACATTTGAAGTTGCTATGAGATAGAACTCGGTGCATTTTTTTGGTTGGGGGGTGGAGGGGAGCTGACTTTGTGAACCATGTGAATTTTAAAATAGCTGATGTTAAGAGACAAATTATCAAAGATTATTTATTAAATAACCAAATTTTACTGGTAATTCTAAGTATATCAGACACGATTGAACAAATATTTTCTCTAGCAAACAGAATAAAGTCTTCTTCTTCGTAATAAATTATATAAGTGAATATTAACTTTCCTTACAAGATTTTCATGCCAAAATATAAATGTGATTCCATTTGCCGAGGTGTTTGTTTTCCAAATTGACATCAGAAAAAAAGAAGCAGTAGAATCTATTTTTTTTGTGGCATATGGTGTTGACTAAATAAAGATTTATAATCACGACGGATCTCCACTTTTCCACTGCTATTGTATAATAGGTTATTTCCTATGAGCCAAAATTAAGACCTACATAAGGGGATATGGAAATTATGCATTTTTGTTTTTATTAATACTCATTTGAAAGTGATGAGCTAACATAATCGTTACTACATCGAGAAATATGCATAGTGGTATTTATTCCTGCTTTTTACATACTCAGTTCAAATGACACCGAGTTTGATATTACTTTTCATTCTTTCAGAGTCCATGAAATAAATACCAGTTGAGTTCTGACGTCGCCGTAATTGACTGTTACCTTGACTCCAATTTTCAGACCTTGTGCACATAGCAGAAAAGAATATTATTTCACGTAAAAAAGGCAATGAGTTGTCAGATTCGTTGACGTGTTTGACAATATGCTTAACAGTATTTCCTGCGATTCTTTACATTCTTAATTCAAATTCCACCGAGATTGACTGTGCCATGTACCTTTTCAGGGTTGAAAAAAAAAGAAGTACCAGTTGAGCAGTGGGGTTGATATAATAGACTAAACCCCCTCACCTAAGATTGCTAGCCTTGTACCCAAATTAGAAAGAATATCAACTCACATTTAATCACACAGATTCAAAGGAATAGAGTTCAGCAAATGTTTTCACCATCTTCGTACCGCTAACATTGATTTTTACTACCCTTGGCATAAAGGAGCTTCGCGGGGCCAGTAAATAGTTCATATCAATCCACATTATACATGTCAAAAGAAAATATTATAACAGAATATTTTACGTCGACGATCAGTTTAAGTATTCATCAACAAACACTATATCTTTATAACTCACAAAACTTCTACGATTATGAAGTGACGAAAGCTACCTTTGTAACTCTGCAAAATCAAAATTCTCCAAAAATAATAAATAACATTTCGAAAAAATAAAAATCCCAAACTTCCTATAGACCGCATGGCGCTTATATGGTATGTAATCTTATGTAATATCATAGTGTCCGAGACCACTTCCGAATAACTGCACTTGAAGACATAAAAACGGATCAAAACTGTTCCGTATACGCATAGACACCGGATTGACATTACTCATATAAACCTTTATCGATCGTAGAAAATAATAATTTAAAGATTTAAAGGTACTTCACCATAGATACGGACATGATAGTACATAATAAACTTGACATCGTTATACATGACAAAAATAACAATTGCAATATCGAACGACTATAATGTTGCGAAGAAGTGATGAGAAATGCTAAGGAATTTCACGACTTTGCTATTGAATAAAAGACAAAGTGGAAATCGAGAAACGTGTCTAATATCTTATAATTCTTACAAGTTTAGTGATACGTACACATTCCAATACAAATATCAACAATTTATGTATTAGATGAGGCATAGGCACGTTCCAGAAAGCAACAATACAAGGTCCTATTGGGCGTTGTCAATGCATTCACACAATGCATTTATTTAAGTTGAATGCTTGCTTGAATCTTTTCCAAGACGTACCTAATTGCTATTGGTCCAATAATAATAATAATAATAATAATAATAATAATAATAATAATAATAATAATAATAATAATAATAATAATAATAATAACATAATAATAATAATAATGATAATAATAATAATAAT
The DNA here is from genome assembly GCF_006345805.1 of Octopus sinensis. Classification (NCBI taxonomy): domain Eukaryota; kingdom Metazoa; phylum Mollusca; class Cephalopoda; order Octopoda; family Octopodidae; genus Octopus; species Octopus sinensis. The sequence continues at coordinate 10,937,558 of NC_043009.1, read as the reverse complement.
ATAATAATATAATAATAATAATAATAACAATAATAATAATAATAATAATAATATAATAATAACAATAATAATAATAATAATGATAATAATAATAACAACAACAACAGCAATAATGATGAGGATGACAACTACAACAACAACAATAAAAATACCAGAAGATATATATACTGCAAGGCAATACTTGTTCAATAAACTTGTCTGCGGAGAAATGAAGTTGACTTGAATAAGGTTTAAAATCTAAAGATAATGAGATGGGACAGAACTCCACAAAAATAATCGAACGCACACTTCTACCACCCATAACTCTAAGATAATTTCCACTTCGAAAAGAGGCCCAAGACTAGATAATCGCCCGTGCGTGTTAGAGTCGATTATTTTATTGATTCCAGAACGATAAAAGGATAAAAGATTAAATCTTCACTGGACGTATTCTCTTGTCGTATATTGGAGAGCAGTTATCGATTTTTGATCGGGAATCGAAATGCAAGGGTATATACCTAAATCTGTTTTGGAACATATCTAAGTAAAATCTCTTTAACTATTTGAATCCTGAAAGAGATACCCTTTCGTTACCAACCCGGCTGAAACTGGCTCTGGTTCTGAGTACAAATCTCTTGTTTTCATAAGTTTTGAATTAAAATCTTCTACCAAACCTTAGTCACAATTTATGTTCCTAACACTAGCTTAATGATAACTAAGTTATTTTACTAATTTCTTTGTTATATTTAAAGTAATTGAAAGAAGCACAGAATATCTCAAAATAAATACAGTAACGAAAGGGTTAATATAGCAAGGCTTTTTGTCAAACGCTCTACCGATTCCCTTATTTCCCAAATTCTGCCTTCATTTAAAAATATACCCTTTAGTTTTTGGAAGAGGTTAGATAATGGACAACTTTATATATCCCACAGCTGCAACCACAAATCACCTTTAAACGGTCACAGCCTCTCCAAAAGTCCAAGTTCCACCTACATTACATTACATGAGATTTGCTGAAAACACTTGTTCACCCATCACCAAGTAGCTCACTAAATGGATCGATATATATATATATATAATCAAAATAAGCAACAAGAATATCCAAGGTAGAGTAGTACAAGTGTTCCATGTTACTTCATTGGCTACAGTGTTTAATAAAATGAAGTAGCATGAAACAATTGTACCACTCTACCTTGGATATCCTTGCTGCTTATTTTGATTGTAATCACCCCATGCTGTTTTCATATTATATATTGACATATTTCTTCTTGATGGAGGTCACCGGATGTATCAATATAGATGTATTGAATAGTTGACAAAACTGCATCAATAGAGTCTTAATGGTTTTATTTTTAAAAAATGAATGTACGGTATTTTTATATTTTCTACTTTGATATCTTGTTGAGGACATTACATACCCCGTATGTATCGAGAAAATATGATTAGATAGAAGCATAGATGGATATATAAAACAAATGAACAAAAATAATTGCATAAAAGATGAACGCTGCTTCCGTTTCGTTTGTTAATGCCTTCCTTCTACAGGAAATAAATCTAATAGTTTAATCAAAACTACTGAGTCTTCTTGTTTCAATAGTGAAACAAAGACCCGGATTTATGGTTGATTTAGAAAAAAATACTTCCATTGTTTTATTTCTTTCTCATTTTTCAAGCAGTCATCGCGACAAAGATCCCCACCAACACCAAGCTACGCATCCACAAAGAAACCTGCTGTATACAGTCTTAGTAGTTAGAAATTAAATGGGATTTAGCTGTGTTCGGGTGGCGTGAATGGAATGAAACAATTGTAGTTCGAAATAGAAACATTCCGTCAAAAGCTCGGTACAAACGTATATGTACTCCACAGCAGTCAGGAGAACAGTATTAAAAATATACACTTGCAGGTATATAATTAAACAATTTCCAGATGTTGAAGCAAAAACTGGGCTATGAAAACCATTAACGAGTTAAAAATAAGGTTAAAAAGAACTTTACGTAATTTGAAATATCTTTCCGTACTCCAGGTGTCAAAAATTAGATTTTTTCTATTTTTTTTTTTTTTACCGTATACCATAGGTTTCCGAGAATACTGATGAGCTTCTAACCAGCCTCATGGTATCCAGATTACCACAAAGCGAATAATGCAGTCATGCACGTTCATGACAGTCTCTATTCATCACACACACACACACACACACACACACACACACACACACACTCTCTTAGGTTGTTTTGTGTGTGTGTGTGTGTGTGTATGTGTATATGAGTATATATGTTTATGTGTGTATATGTTTGTATATATATGTATAATGTATATATATATATATATGTATATATATATATATATTTATATATATATAATGTGTGTATATATATATACATATACATGCATACATATATATATATTTATATATATATATATAATGTGTGTATATATATATAGATATACATATATATTAATGTGTGTCTATATATATATATAAAATGTGTGTATATATATATAGATATACATATATATATAATGTGTGTCTATATATATATATATATATATATATATATATAATGTGTGTATATATGTATATATATATAGATATACATATATATATAATGTGTGTGTCTCTCTCTCTTTATATATATATATATATACACACATATATATACATACAACACTCTATACATATACGTATATATATATATACACAACACTATACATATACAAATATATTTGTGTGTGTGTGTGTGTGTGTGTGTATGCGTGTGTGTTTGTGTGTGTGTGTGTGTGTCTTAGTGTCTTTGTTTCACCACCACTGGTGATTATATTCTTTCATCTTCCTAACATAGCGGTTCGGCAAATGTTAGCAATAGATTAAGTACCAAGGTTAGAAATACATGTGTACCGGGAGTGATTTGTTCTAGACCTGCAATTCAGAACATTTTCTGCACTAAACATTTCATCTTAATTTTCTCCAACGCCTTTGATCGTTCACTAATACATTTTATATTAAAGGAAATTGAGTTACAAAACATCGTCAAACTTAACCCAATCACATTGTACATATAATATAAATATACATGTATGATTCAATATGTACGTGTATACATACATGCATGCTTATATACATACGCACACACACACACATACACACACATATATATATGTATCTGCATATTTACATACATACATACATACATACATGCATACATGGTGGCTTCCCCCTCGTTATCGAGTATGGCCATTGCACGAAGCTTAATCATTGTTGTTATCGTGCAATGCCTGTGCAAGAAGTTATTTTTTAAAGTGAGGAAAGGCTGTGCACTGAGTCAATCCCACTCACTAAGCAACAGCAGCCATAATCCGAAAAGAGGAACAAATCAACATCATCGGTAACCGCTGAGCCGCAGGTTTTATGTCGGAGTTATCCCAGTTACCTGAGTTACCTTCTCCTAGGGGGATGCCCTAACAAAAGCTAGGAGTCCTTCACTCCTAATGGTTTAACCGCGCGATCGGGTATTCAGTCCGATTATGTCTATGTCCCCGCGCATGATACAGCCTTAAGACATTTATTGGATGGCCGTTGACTCTCAAGAGTTCCTCCACCCTTTGACGGGTTTTGATTTTCATCCCGCGGGGTGTCCAATAAACACCCTCCTCACCAAGCAAGCTTGGTGGGGTTGCCATTTTAGTCGCCGACGACGCGACCATGCATTCATGCATGCATACATACATACATACATACATACATACATACATACATACATACATACATACATACATACATACATACATGCATACATAAGGATAATATCGATATTTAAATATCGATATTATCAAGTGGCCAGCATCGGTATAAATACCATACAAAGGTAACATTTTTTACAACTATAAATAAGGGTATCTGAGAGACACCACCATGCTATTTCGGCATGGTGGTGTCTCTCAGATACCCTTATTTATAGGTGTACATACATGCATACATACATATATATGTGGAGTCGCAATGGCCCAGTGGTTAGGGCTGCGGACTCGTGGTCGTAGGCTCGTGGTTTCGATTCCCAGACCAGCCATTGTGAGTGTTTATTGAGCGAAATCGCCTAAAGCCCCGCGAGGCTCCGGCAGGGGATGGTGGCAAACTCTGCTGTACAGTTTCACCATAACTTTCTCTCACTCTTTCTTCCTGTTTCTGTTGTACCTGTATTTTTCAAAGGGTACACGTGTCTGTGGAGTGCTCAGTTACTTGCACGTTAATTTCACAAGCAGGCTGTTCCATTCATCGGATCAATTGGAATCCTGGCCGTCGTAACCGACGGAGTGCCACATCGACGATATATATATATATATATATATATATATATATATATATATATACCGGAGTAAACACATAAATGTGAAACAAGGTGGAAAAAGGAGTACTCAAATACCAGTGGTACTCTAGCAAAAACTGTCCGACGAACGGGAACGTGAAACTCAGAGTAACAGGTTTTGTTGAATTTTCTGCTGCTTTAAATAAAGTATATATATATATATATATATATATATATATATATATATGCAGTTATGATATAAAATATTACACACACACACAATAAACATTCAGCTACAACTACTTACTTTAGACTCCACAATGGTTGGAATTTATGATCTTGAACAGAACATTTTTTTTAAAACGTTAGTTGTTAAATATTTTTGTTTATTCTCTTATGTTGAATATTTCAAATCCTCCTGTGACTGGCTTTCCTTTTCATATATTAGGCATCAGTACGATTCAGAGTACTCGTCGCCGTGCCGAATGGGTCATGGATGTGTACCGCATTTTAAATATGTGGTTTTAATCTTTCGACGAAATTACATTTTGTGTTCAAATTGAATTGCCTCCTGTCTTACGAGATGACTTCGATGAATGATTCTCTAATCGACTTTCCCCGATTTGTGCTGACATTTTGAGAAGTAACCTCCATGCTAATTGTAAGCATACGACGGTAGCTTTGATCACTTGCAGCTCATTATCTAAATAAATATCTTCTAAAGTTAAAATTGTATATGGGAATTTGTTAACATTAAAAAAAATATTTTACTACAGCAGAGTAGTAAAACAGTCTTAATAGACTTACATGTGCAGTAACGCCATTTGTGTACGTATTGAAGCTATTGGCGGACTAAACCGACTAGAGCCGAACAAAGCTATTAAAAAATGACATACTGCAAAAGGAGCATATATGCAACTTATGTCAAGAGGCATTTACAGAAGAAATTTAGTGAAAATCCTGAGAAATATCAATTCTTCATTCATACACGAAGGCCTCTGCTTCGAAGCGATTCTTTATAGGAAAACTAGCATAAGGTGACCTGCTCTACGCGCGGTTGAGGGTGTGGTTGTTAGTTTCTGTTGATCCCTTTCTGTTTCTTATCATCACATTCTCCATCCTGGTTTCTCTCTCCTTTCTCTCCCACTTTCCCACTCTCTTACTCTTCTTTTCTCTCGGACTCTCCCTCCCTTTCTCTTAATCTCTGTCTTTATCTATCGCTCTCCCATTTATAAAAACAACAAAAGACCTTGAGGAAGTTGAGGAAGAAAATATTTTGAAAGATCAATCATAAATATCAGGCAGTGACAACGGAAAGCACACTTGCCTTTTGTACGTGCCACTATTTGAGCGATTAAAAATAAGGAATAAAACGATTTCTTTGTTAAATTTAGTACTTATGTTGGGAAATTTTCGACGATTGACCATGCAAATGAAAGCTCTAAATACGGGCAACATGCAGCTGTAAATTTCTTTCAGAAAAATGAAAACAGTAAACAATAAAAAAGGCAAAAATACGTAAAAATGAGAAATGTTTTCAATTTCAAAAATCTTGCCTTAATTTTCAAAATTACGAACCCATTTTCCGCGCTTAAATTACGAATTGTTGAAAATTGATTGAAATCGGGCAAAAGGTGTCCAATCTAGACCCCCAAGTGTCGCCAAAAATCAATAAAATCCCGTTTTCACACCAAAGCAACCACTGTAGTGCCTCTAAATCTCTCCCAATAAATTTATTATCTCAAATTACCTCCACCTGCAAATTTTAATGCCCTTCCAGCCCCATTTAGACCCCATTTTTGCATAAAAATCCAATTTGTATCAACGTTCGCCTTCTTCATTTTATAGAATAGATAAGAAACTGAATTTCTTTTTTCTTTTATCAAGTGTTTAAATATTGTTGATGCAGTTCGTTCGCTAACAAGATACAAACTGTCAAAACTTAAGTTGAACGATATTCACCTTAACTGTCTCTGCCAACTGATGTATTTCTACAGGGATACATATATTAGGATAATCATAAAGTAGAAATCATATGAGTGAGTGTTACAAATATTGATGTAGTGATCATATGAGGTAAACTTGTGGTTTCGATGATGTTGGTGTGGACTCAAGTTGGTATTAGATACAGCCGCGGCTATATTCGATAAATCAAATCGCAGACGTTGGTGGTTAGCCAATGATGATAAATAGTCAAGAGAAAGTTATTTGTTTTAGACACACATTTTTCAAATGTGGCGTCTTCTATTTTCAGTCAGATTTATCATATGGCAAATATTGAGATAGTTATATATAGCTGTAAGTAGGTGGATATATATGGTTAGGTACTGTATGAAAAGATTATACACATATATGCAATAGTATTTTCTTACATTATATATGACATATGTGTGCGCACTCGCGTGCGTATATATATATATATATGTGTGTGTGTGTGTGTATCGGTATTTATATATGTATGTATATATAAACATACATATATATGTGTGTGTGTGTTTATGTATCTATATATATATATATATATTTATATATATACGTATTTATATATTTATGCATAAATATATACGTCTATATATATATGTGTGTGTGTGTGTGTGTGCGTGTATATATATATATATGTGTTTATATGCATGTATGTATGCTTACACACAGAGATTGAAAACCATATACGCGCATTATTTATAAGTTTGTATATATGCATGTGTACATATGTGTGTAGACAGATAGATACATACATACATACATACATACATACATACATACATACATACATACATACATACATACATACATATGTATATACACAATGCAAATATACATGCATAAGTATTTGTACAGCAGCGTATGTTCTAGTGTATTTATAGAAGAGCGTATGTTCCTGTGTATATATATATATATGTCTCCTCGTATGCATGTATGCATATATGCATGATTTTGTGTGCCTATATGTGTTTTTATGCACACTCATGAAGCAGTCGGAATATCAGGAAGATTTATCAATGATTTAGATGGTGGAGAAAATTGCAACTTCTCCGATATATCTTTTGACATTAACAAATGCTGCACATGTTCCAGTACTGTGGGTTTACTGATGGGTAAATATCGGAATTAATGCGCACCTGAAACAAATATTGTGGAGGATATTCATCCCTTTGATTCTCGCCAATCGGCATTTAATAATGACATGATGACTGCTGTCAAGTATGTGCATATCTATATATATATATACATATATATATATACATACATACATAAATATATATATACATACATATAATATATATATATATACATACATATATATATATATAAAAGCGAAAAGTGGAACAAGAATGTAACAGGCGACAATATAACATCCGGACAGTTAGATGATGCAAAAAAGAACAGGAAAAAAACAAGGACGTGTCATTCGAAGCTTCCTATCCTCAGTCGAGTTCCAGACCATCTTTGCAGTTTCGGTCTGTTACACTCAAGACTGCTCCAATCTGACCGGCCTGAAGAAAATCTAAGCTAAGAGCACTAGACTCCTTGGAAGAAAGAAAGCGAATGTATACAAAAACAAGGACGAAAAGAACGGAGAAATGGTACATAATTACAAATACAAACAACAGGTGTCTTTCGACTGAGAACGAATTAAACTAAATAATTTGTTATCTCATTCTGTCTTATATTTATTTGCATGCTAATACAAGAGCCACATTAGACTCCTCACTCGCATCATTATCGAACCAAGGGTTTAACCACGGTCTGTCCATAGCATTTAGCGTTACCTGACACTCTTTGGGTCTTCTAGGTATCAATACATCCCATACATATATATATATATATATAAATAAATTATGAAGGTGTACGTTGCATATATATATATATATATATATATATATATTGTGAAATAGAAAGATGAATAATCTTGTTGCAGATTAATCAAAAGTTTAACCGATACTTGGTAGCAAAAATCACAGCAGAAGACAGCACGGTTGGAGGTACAACCATATGGTGTTGCAACCATGCGTTGGTGCGGATAATTGAATTTTAATATTATTAGTGAATTGAAGAAATGGAGTTGAACGAAGATTGAACAGAAATCGTTTTATTGCATTCTACACGTGTTTCGAAAGCCACAATTTACCAAATTCCGATTGAATAAGGAGACCATATTGTGTCTTTCTCTTCAGGAAGAAATAGGAAATCCGTTGGAAAAAACAAAAACAGAACATCATATATGCAACGTAAACCTTCATACTTTCGTCACAGAAAGCAATCTCCTCAACTTTACGCGAGCAACTCTGCTACTGAAAATCGGCTTAGTATTGTTCAAGTCTGTTTACAGTGCGCTGTTCATATTGGTATTGAAATATCAGCGGAGTCAAATAAAAAGCTCAATTTGTATGTTTCTCGAACCGCATGGTTGGAGAGGATGTTGGTCGTGCCTTGTGGTCAAAGTAATGGGTTGTGATTGCTGAGCGACACCAGTTGCCGGTGAGGGTCGGTGTCGCAATTGTCAGTTGTGCCTCCGTGAAAGACTGACAATTCTCTGCCAACCTGCAGTGTCCGTCATCAGGAAAAATGAACTTAATGTTGCCACAGATGTACACCCTAATGGTGAACTTAAAGCCAGTGGCCATCGACAGCCCAGGTATATCACCACAGTACTGGCTTCCCCGTAAGCAAGGACAGGGTACCTAACTTTCACTGCACGCATAGACCACAGACTTTATATACATAAGACTTTGCAGTCTTCTATACTTTCCTTAAACTCCCATGTGTATGCACACACACACATACACACACATACACACATACACACATACACACACACGCACACACACACACACACATACATACACACACACACACCACACACACACACACATACACACACACACACATATATATATATATATTTCAATAGGTGAATGAATTATCCTATGTTTGTCGTCAGCATGGGAAATTTTGTTAACATCTTCGTTCGACTCTATTCTTTCATTTATATATATATATATATATATATATATATATATATATATATTATATATATATATATATATATATATATATATATATGTATGTATATGTTTGTGTGTGCTTTCTTTTTCCCTAGCACCAAGGAATCCCACACCGTTATCATATCTGTTTAGCTACTCAATGACGCTGTTGCAACTTGTGGTGCCAAACACAACACACCATCACATGCTCACATAATGTTTAGTTCTCAGGAACATAAAATACAACCTTTCTCGTCACAACATCGCTTTGAACTCCATTAGTCTACCAGGTATCTAACGAGGATGCAAGGAAAAATTTGTAAAAGTTGTATTACCTCTAAAATTTTCTGGGGTCCGAGGGGACCCCGCCGCCCTACGAAGGTTTAACTGGAATTTCCACTGCATCAACAGGCAATTTTTGCATGTACGTGTGCATCAAGTGTAGTATTTGAAGTCAATGCATGTGCATATTTGTTTGTTTTGCTTTATTAAACTTTCTCTTGGATATAATTACATGTCTAGACACCTGCATATGTACTTAAACGATAATCTGGTAAGTTTTACAAACTTTTACAGTTCCATTGCTGATTTGGATCTGTAGTCTTCGAATCAGCTTTCTCCTGTCTGGGTTTGAGAAGTCTAATTTCTCAAGATTGGTACTTAGGCAATGTATTACATAATCCAATGATCCAATAATTACAGGTATAATTCTGAACTTACAATCTGGATAGAGTAACTAGTTATCTCAATAGTTCTGCATGGTTATTTTCTTTTTCACTGATCTTCAGCTTTATGTTAACATATGATGGGCAGCTGCTTTTTCCTACTGTACACAGTTTCTCTTCTCTATCCAAAATCCCTATGTCAGCTCTGTTATTGTTTATTCACTAAGGCATTCCACCAGTACTCCTTCTTATTTTTTGTGTCTATGATTTCTAACATAATATGTGTAGTAGTCCGGTTGTTGTGCATGATAAAGTGCTTTGATTATCAACGCTACTATCATACCGGAGATCTCTGCTAAAATATCCATGGTCTTTAGCTGATATGCATTCGTTCTCTCATCTAAAGACATGGTGTATTCAAGACTATCAGACAAGGAATGCTGCTCAAGGAGCTGCTTTCCAAGTCACATGAATATATCTGACTCATGTACGCAAACTTGACCAAGGGATGCACATCGATATTCGGTGGTTAAAAGATGTTGCGAAAGGGATAGATTATGGCATTCAAAGATAGCCCAGATCGATGTTAAGCATCTGCCACCTTGTTTTCGTTTTAGGTACATGTGGTCTACGTCGCTGTTTATGTGGAAATTGTGTGCTGGCTGGCATCTTCCTGTGCTTCACGTCAACGGCTCGGATCTCATCAACCGTCCAATCTAGTAGCCCAAATGTTGATATGAGGATTGGTACTAAAAATACATTGTGGACCATTGTTTATATTGAATGCAAAGATTTTCGAGCTTAATAATTCCTTTATCTGGCTGAAATATTCTTTATTGATTTGTGTCATATTACAGCTACGATCATAAGATATATTTTCATCTAAACCGAGGTACCTATAACATTCTCCATCAGATGCATGCATGTATGTATGTATGCATCTATGCATGTATGCATGTATGTATGTATGCATCTATGTATGTATGTAGGCATGTATGTATGTATGCATCTATGTATGTATGTATCTATGTACGTATGTGTGTATGTATGTATGTATTATGTATGTATGTATCTGTATGTTTTTGATATGTATTTTGTCTTCTTAAATTTTACACCTGAATTCTCGGCAAATGAAAAATATATTTGTTATTCCACCAAGCTCTTCATTTCTCTCTCTCTCTCTCTCTCTCTCTATCTATCTATCTATCTATCTATCTATCTATTTATCTCTATCTCCCTCTCTCTCTATATATATAATATATCTTTATCTATCTCTATCACTATCTCTCTCTAAAATTACGTGAGTTTATAACACACTGTGTGTGTGTGTCTCTGTATGTGTGTATAAATGTTTGATTGTATATTTGTGTATATTCACAGGAAATAGTGTTGTTTTGTTATGTATAAATGAAGGCAAGTGCGTAAGTCTTTTGTATATGTCTGCATGCATATATATATATATATATATATATATATATATATATATATGTTGTGTGTGTGTGTGTGTGTATGTGTGTGTATGTAGAAGTATGAGACATAGTTTCATTTATATACTTATTTCCAAGCATACACACATAAACACACTCACACAGCGTCACACACAGACACACAGACACACACGTACGCATGCAGGCATACATATATATAAAGAGAGAGTAGGAATTTTTTAATATATCTGTATGTGAATGTTGAAATATAAATGTTTTAATTCACTACGCTACGGTATAGAATCATATGAAATTATAAAACCGCATAGAATGAGAACAAGGATGTATAGAAATCTAGTGTTACGAGTAAATATGCTGTTGATTTTAGCAGAATAGCTAAGTCACATGAACCACATCATAATTATATATCTATAGCAATGCAGTCACATGAACGCTGCGTATAGAAAGGTGCGAGCAAATCATGTCTCGAAATATTTTTTTCACACTCTCGTATCCGCCATTTTGCAGGAAAGTGATACGTGCGCTTACATTTGCATGAGAGAGTGACAAATATGGTCACGTTAGCATACACTTCACACTTCAAACACAGATAATTTTATAGTCTAATGTTTCTCACTTTCATTTGCAGTGCTACGAGGCCATTATACTTTATGCATTAGTATTATTATAAGGGTATATATGATCTCTCACGCCCCCGGACAACAACACAAACTTACGCCAAACACATTCATTCACAGTTTATACCCCTACACCAATATGTATATGTACCTATATATATATATATGGTGTGTGTGTATGTATGTATATGTGTCTGTGTGCGAATGCGTAAGTGCGTATATATATATATACATATGTTGTGTGTCCGCGTGCATATTACCTATGCGTATGTATGTTATAAGTATTTACACGCATCATCTCTCTCAATATATGCATATATATGAATATGCATATATATGTATATACATGTGTGTGTGTGTGTGTGTGTGTGTGTGTGTGTGTGTGTGTTGTGTGTGTGTGCATGATAGAAACAAGCATGACTCTTTCGTATGCCTAACGAGTATCATTTTATGTAAATTCATGAAAGGACCGACAAAATGAAACGGAGTAATTCAATTTCAGAGCAATAATATTAAATACTTATAAATTTATGAATATTAAATTCCGAATGTAGAGCACTTTATTGTAGATTTTTACACCTAGAAATGCAAGTTTCACGATGTTTGAATTGGTCTTTATAGATTCTATCACTAATTTGTTGAAATACTACTGTGTATAACACCTTCACTGACAACCCAATTTTTTTCTTGCTGATGATAGCTCTGTATATATATATATATATAAGGCAGTCGTTCACAAAGTGGGCGGTATTTAGCCCTGGAGGCGTTGGAAAGCTACAAGGGGGCGTTGAAGAAAAGTGAGGCAATAATGGGATAGCGATTCATGTAAAAGCAACAGAATAATGGATTCATTAGGTTAAGTATTTTTTGTTAAATACAGTTGTTTGGAATTTGCGTCAGAAATGGGTCCATATTTGTGGTGATTAGTTTGCGTGGAGGCACTAGAAATGTGGCCTGTGAGTCAACGGGATTGTAGCCCGAAAAATGTTGGGAACTCTTTTGCTTATAGAATTCAAGCTTCACACACAAAATGGTATGATTCTAATATATTGAGCCTTCTGGCCTCATCTCGAGGCCCTGTTCTTTCCTCTAGAATATTTCAGTAAGTACACCATTACAAAATCTCTACAGGTTTGGTTTTAGATAAATATTAATTAGCTCTATCTACGGAATCATAAGTACTATTCGTGTTCTAGAAATATTGGAGATTCGTGTTTTACTTTAGCACTAGTTTTATCCTACTACTATTTATACACCCTGGTACACCTACATAAAGAGATAACCCGTAATTTATTTCTCTAGCACGTTTGCTAATTTACTCTTTTGCCTTTCGACCTCAAGCTTCACACTGCACAATGGTATGATTCCAATATATTGAGCATTTTGGCCTCATCTCGAGACCCTGTTTTTTCCTCTTTCATCTTCCCTTCATTTATTAATTTCATTTTATGTATTTGTATTCAGTCTGATGAAGCTCCATGTACTAGATCGACTGTGCTATGAAAATGGCGAATATTGTTTTCAGAATTTTCTTTGTAAGCACCGATTGACATCGGCAGCCGAAACGGCCGTAAGAAATGTAATGTATTGTTATGTTATGTTTTGTATTGAAAACAATTAGCCGATGTTGGTCAATTTATTTTTTAGTTGATGAACGTTTTCTCCATTTTCTGCTTAATTTATATATATATATATATATATATATATTATATATATATATACACACACACACCCTTGTGGGTAGTAAAGAAATATATATTAAATCACTAAGGTTATATCATTTCCTCATTTAAAAAATACATTCCTTCTAAAATTATTCCTTTGAAAATTATTTTTTCCAAAATTATTCGTTGCAGAATTATTCCTTTCATGCCCTCAAACTATTTAGTTTCAGGCCGTGGAAGACGGAAAATAATTTATGCTTTCATTATTTCATCTTTAAATTTATTTTCTTTTTACAATATTTAGAGACGCTCTAATGACCGGAATTTTTACATGCATTTTTAATATATACAAAGTATTCAAATTTATACAAAATAACAGTTTAATTCATGTGGTACAAATCCTGAATATTCTAGAAATGCACATTTAAATACGAAACTGTAAAAGAAAAAAACAACCAGTTCTCTCTTGCATAGCATTTTCGAAACCGTGAATCTCTGAAATATGTACACTCTCATTCTCCTTCCTTCTTTCAGCTCTCTCCACTTTAGTCTCTCTTTCCCTCTCACCATTCATCCCTGTGTATATGAATACACAACCACACACATACACACAAACGCACACACACACACACACACATATATGCGTATATATATATATATATATATATATATTATATATATATATTATATATATATATCAGACGCCATGATAGATCGTTAGCCACTACACACATTTTTTCTCTCTCTTTGTTTATCTCCTTGTTTTCTGTGTCCGTTTCTGTAGAAGAGCGTAGGCTCGAAACGTAAAATACTTTTTTCTATTCCTGAGCGTTATACAAATACATCTGTTTGTTTCGTACACCACCTGTCTTCGTCTTTTTTTTTCGTAAACTCTCCCGATATATATATATATATATATATATATATATATATATATATATATATTATATATATATATATAATATATATATATATATATATATATCACGTCATCTCATCTACATGTATATAGGTATATATATTTTTTTCATGACTTATCTCTCTTTTGTGAAAAGGAAACCTCAAATCCGAGATTTTTTGTTCATTTATTATTAACCAGAAAATAAATTGAGAGATGGCGACGTTATTTGAGATAAACTAACTTGAATATAATCACTTTTAGTATACATACCATGGTTTACTTACATTGGTTATTTCGTTTGAGTCGATTTCCTTTTATTATTATGATCGAATCAAGAAAACACAAATCAGATTGCTGCTGAGTTTATATATTTAAAATTAGAAATTGTTTAAATTCTTACGGCATACTACCTTGCTAAGTGACATAAATCTTTAAGGTGCTCTTCGATTTCTTTGTTTCTCACTTCGTTAGTGCACAAACTTGTTGGGGAAAATTCATTGGTGACTCCCTTCTCTTTTTAATTGAAAATATGCCCGAGTTTTGCCGTAGATTCCTTCTCGTTTAGTATGAAGAAAATGGCATCGAAAGAATTAGCAATACACCAACAGTTTCCATTCAGCGCTTATTTCATGTTGTATGGACATATATATTCACGCTGAGAGAGTCTATTTATTCTGCAGTTGCTTATTTGTTTCTTTCTTGACAACAACCAAAAAAGTGTGAGTAGTTTCACTTCATGTCAGAGTTGAATACTTGCTTGGATGTTTCCTCTTATTACCTATTTCTTTACTACCCAAAGGGGCTAAAAGCAGAGAGGACAAACAGGGACAGACAAAGGGATTAAGTCGATTACATCGACCCCAGTGCGAAAACGGTACTTAATTTATCGACTTCGAAAGGATGAAAGGCAAAGTCGACCTCGGCGGAATTTGAACTCAGAACGTAACGGCAGACGAAATACTGCTAGGCATTTGGCCCGGCGTGCTAACGTTTCTTATTTCTTTATTGCCCACAAGGCGCTAAACATAGAGGGGACAAACAAGGACAGACAAACGGATTAAGTCGATTACATCGACCCCAGTGCGTAACTGGTACTTAATTTATCGACCCCTAAAGGATGAAAGGCAAAGTCGACCTCGGCGGAATTTGAACACAGAATGTAGCGGCAGACGAAATACGGCTAAGCATTTCGCTGGGCGTGCTAACGTTTCTCCCAGATCGCCACCTTGTTTCCTCTTATTACCGTAGCATATATGGGGAGACCGGAAGTTGTTGAGATTTCGTCTTCTGAGTGTGTGTGTATGTGTATGTGTGAGTGTGTGTGTGTGTGTGTGTAAAACATAAGTTTGCTATTTAACACAATGGTTGATTGCATTTATTCTTTCTGGAATTACTGGCAAATATGTGGATTCTGTCTTTTACTTGTTTCAGACATTTCATTGCGGCCACACTGGAGCACCGCCTTCAGTCAAGCAAATCGATCCCAGGACTTATTCTTTGTAAGCTTAGTACTCATTCTATCGGTCTCTTTTGCGGAACTGCTAAGTTACGGGGACGAAAACACACCAGCATCGGTTGTCAAGCGATGTTGGTAGGACACATAAACATATACACACACATACATATATAAGACAGGCTTCTTTCAGTTTCCGTCTACCAAATCCACTCAGAAGGCTTTGTTCGGCCCGAGGCTATAGCAGAAAACACTTATCTCCGATTTATTTGTTTAAGTCAAAATTTAAGTGAGTGATGAAAGGTTTGAGAAATAGTGGAAGGAAATAATTAGAAATCTATCGCAGTATAAAACAGTGCATGTATTTTGAGATAGTGTTAGGCGGTCGTGTAGGTAACGACGTGATGGTAGGGGAGAGATTTTTGGTATTCCTCTTAGGAAACTTGGTGTTTTATCTAGTTTGTATACAGACTGAACGACCACAGATTGGTAATTAGTGTTTCAAATTTTCGCATAGGAGATGAGTAAGTCGATTACAACGATCCCACAGTGATCAACTGATACTTATGTTATCGCCCCCGAAAAGATGAAAGGCAAAGCCGACCTCGGTGGAGTTTGAACTCAAAACATAAATATGGACGAAATGACGTTCAGCATTTTGACCGGCGTGCTAAATATTCTTATTTCTTTACAGTCAACAAGGGGCTAAAAATAGAGGGGACGAACCAGGACAGACAAACAGATTCAGTCGATTATATTGACCCCAGTGCGTAACTGGTACTTATTTAATCGACCCCGGAAGGATGAAAGGCAAAAATCGACCTGGGCGGAATTTGAACTCAGAACGTAGCTGCAGACGAAATACCGCTTAGCATTTCGCCTGGCGTGCTTACGATTCTGCCAGCTCGTCGCTTTTTTCTTGTAGGATAATACACATCCAAATGTACTAGTTTTTCTTTTTTATATAATTTCTTGCGCTTTCTATCGTCTTTACATAATCGTCAATCTATTTTTCGTTTCCATTCCTCTTTCCATTATCTCATCTTATTTTATTACCTGTCTCATTTCTATACATCACTCTCTCTTTCACTTTCCCTTTTCTTCTATTCCTCACTGCCCCCCCCCCCCATTTCTCCCTCTCTCCATGGCTTTATTTCGTCTCGAATTTTATATCAATTTACTGCATTTATTTTTGCTTTAGAAAATATTTCTTCATTAATAAATAAATCGATTAGTAAAAGCATCGTTACTGCTTCTACATATTTTGTTTTTACTTACTACTATGTAGATATGTGACAAATTTTAAAATAAAATTACATAATTATCATAGGTTCTGAAAAGGTAATAAATGCTAAAATGAAATATTAAGTATATAGAGATAGGTAAGAAACTGATATTTTCTATAGCATGTTGTTAAAAAAACACCTGTACTGCGGCAATTTCATTTCACACGCATTCTCATACATACGTATGCTCCGCAACACATGTATGCGTGTGTATTATTGCAAGTGTGTGTGTGTGTGTTGTGTAAATGTTTACACACAGGCACTGGTGGAAATTTGGAAGACATATGGAAAGGCGTTGCCTGATTCATAGAAAGGAATTCAAAAATCTATTCCCATTCCATCCAAACCTCAGCTTCAATAAACTTAGCATCGTCTACCGCCACCAGTACTTGAAACGCGTTGTCATCGATCTACGTACACAGGTGTAGGTGTTTATATAGGCATATATGTGTGTGTTTATTTTGAGTGAAGGAGTGTATATAGATACATTAAAGGCACATAGCCAAGTAATTAAGATTTTTTTGCTAACGATCATGATGACGTGAGTTGAATTCTTGGACCGGGTAGTGCATTGTGACTTGACCATAGCACATTTTTTCTGAAACTAAGCAATAATCAAGTCATGGTGCTGCTGTTACTCCAGACAGTACATCCTGGATATGCCCTGAGACAAAACGTAGGAGGAGCGAGAGATTATCGTCTCGCCAATTTATAAGCACCGAAAACATTTACCGAAAGTACGATGCGTGTTACCAAGACCAAACACTTTTGTGAATGATGGTCAGCTTTCTTCACCGCCCCAAATCATTGCGCTTCGCAGTTATATGTATCTCAGTACGTATTTTCATGTCTTAATGCACTTATTTAATCGATTGAGGATAACACATACATACAAATATATATATATATATATGCCATGATAGATCGTTAGCCATTACACACATTTTTTTCTCTCCTTGTTTTCTGTGTCCCTTTCTGTGGAAGAGCGTAAGCTCGAAACGTAAAAGACTTTTTCTATTCCTGATCGCTATTCTAATACATCTGTTTGTTTTGTACACCATCTGTCTTCGTCTTTTGTTTATTTCGTAAACTCTCCCTATATATATATATATATATTATATATATATATATATATATATACATATATATACATGCATACATACATACATGCATACATACATACATACATATATATATATATATACATACATACATACATACATACATACATATATATATATATATATATATACATACATATATATATATATATATATATATATATATATATATACACACACAAACACATTTATATATTCGTTTGGCAAGACTCTTGATCTGAATTCGTGTGTTTTGAAATAGATATTGTTGTATTTGGGGATGGTCATGTTTCCAGTTTAGCCAATGAAAACACACGCACTATATATTTGGTGTTCACTTGCTTCAGCTTTTTTTTTCATATAAATTGTATTTCGGTCAGAGTTCTTTCGTCACACTTCTGTGACTTCATCAGTGGTCCCTTGCTTTCTTCTTTCTTTTTTGTGTCCGTCCTTCCTAACGATCTGCCATTTTGTATTTCTGTTGTATGTGTCTTTATTTGCGCATGCGTATATCTGTGTTTGTGTCTCTATGTTTAGTAAGTGTGTGTGTGTGAGAAAGTGTATGGTGCCTGTATTATCAGTATCACATGTTTATTCACATTCGTTTAATTTAATTGTATTTATTTTCATCGTTTGCTTTTATCTATTTACTTTTTTCATTTCTTTCTCTTTTGTATTAATTTAATTTAATTTAAAACAAAATATAATAAATTAAATTAAATTAATACCAAAAAGATAGAAATGAAAAGTAAGTAGATAAAAACAAATGAATGAAAGAAATTAAATTAAATTAAAGGAACGTGAATACTGAACAGGGTATACTGATAATGCAGGTACCATACATATCCCCCACACACACACACACTTACTAAACATAGACACAAATATAGATATACGCATGCGCAAATAAAGACACATACAGCAGGAATACAAAATGGCAGATCGTTAGGAAGGAGAGACACAAAAAAGGAAGGAGAAAGCTAAGGACCACTGATGAGGTTACAGAAGTGTGGCGAAAGAACTCTGGCCGAAGTACAATTTATTTGAAATAAAGCTGAAGCAAGTGAACACCAAATTTATAGTGCGTCTGCTTTCATTGGCTAAACTGGAAACATGACCATCTTCAAATACCACAATATATATATATACATTCAGCTTGGCATACATGTAAACATATACATACACATACTTGCGCAGGCGTATAGACGACAACTGATGTAATATAGACTTACAAGAACCACTTCTTACTTCAAATAACATTAATGATTGATATTTACATTCGAACCGAAATCTTCGCGCATAATCAATTAAAACGAGGTAGACAGAGAAGAATTTGTGATGGAAAAGAGAATGGGAGCTGTAGACTCGAACTAGGAGGAAGTGACAAGAAAGAAAGATTAGCTGCATAGAAGTGATTGTGTGAAGGTATATGTTCCAGCGAACAAGAGTATTGGAAAGACAGGAAAAAAGTAGACGAAATGGGAGAGACGCTGAGGCTGGTAAGAGAGCTTTACGTTGCGATAAAGTGACAGATGTACTAACGTATTGACAAATGCATAGAGATGACATACGAGAAAATAGGCGAGAGGAAACGGAAGAAAATATGAGAACTCTCGTTTCTTCCAAGAAAGAATCATCTGTTACACCTCACCTCTACTCACCTGCTTGCATACTTATCTCATTTGTCAATATGTATTAACCCTTCTTTACCGATGAAGTTCATCACTTAATTTTCTAACGTTCTAAAATGTTGTTTTTGTGCTTCATTTCTTACATTGTTAAATAGGGGGACAGAGTTTTCGCTAATATCTCTATTAACTCAATCCAGACTATTACAAGGATTTATGTTGACAAGCAGATATTTGCTTATTCGGAAAATGAGGGGGAAATTTACAAATATATGGAGTGTCTAATAAGAACTGCAAAGATTTAGCAATCCCTTGCATCGGCTACACATATATAACGCATGCAGGTATTGTGACACAATCTTTACATGCGTCCAAAATGCCTTTCGAATCACTATTAAATGAGATGTTCCAAAGAATGTCTCTAGAAGTTTAAAGATACGTGACTAATCCAATCCGGGTGTAAACAGTCGTCTGGAAGATCTCAGTGACGCCCTTCATAACTGCTCATATCAGGCTTAAACATCCAAGTGAACCGAATTAATCTCTTGGTCCAGGTCTTTCAGAAACATCTCAGCAGTGCCATTCGGATTATATCGATTAAAAGTGGTCGAGATTTCGCAGTCGCCCCGCAGTATATTGAGCGATTTCGCCTGTTCAATTCTGACAATAACTACTACAAACAAACCACAATGACTAAGTCATTGAGCAGTGTCTCTCATACCAACCTCACGACACATAATATTTATACAGGCAACTTTTAATAAAGCAATTTTTGCGGAAGAGAAGATAAAAATGAGGGAAAAGATTACACACCCTAGTCTTGTTTCTCGGGAATTTTGCATGGGAAATATCTTAAAAAGCACTTTTTAAGACATTTCCATGTTATTATTTTATTACTATGGAAACATTTGACGAAGCGAAACAGTTATTTGAATCAAACTCTTCCAAAACCTTCGCTCAATGCAAACGATTTTTTCTTTGTTGTAACGCACATATTCTAATGACTTCTCCTCGGAGGACTGCAGAGTTGAGCGATTCGCTGATTACTTATGGTTTCAGCCCTAGCTACGCATATTCTTGTTTCATCTTTCATCGCTGCTGTTGTGTGAGTCTCTTTTTGTTCTCGCAGCTACTATTAATTGTTCGCCATTCATTGTATTGCTGTGTATGTTATTTCATTTTCTGATGTTGTTACTTTCACACCAGATTTTGGTTTTGTTACTGCTTCTGCATTTCTCGGTGTAAAATTACGTCGAGGAAATTAAGTTTTGGAAGGTGAGCCTGGATAGTAACCTTTAAACCAAATTCCCAGATAAATGAAGTAATATTTGTTTAACGATGTGTCTTAAACTCATACTTGTTTCGCAAGAGAAATAACGATCACCATCCTTTCGGTAATATTTTTAAAAATTCTAAATGAAGTTCATATTTATTTCGCAAGAGAGATAATTCATCGCGATAAAACCAAGCATCCAGCATCAGAAACCTTTTATAAATAACAAAAACAAAAATTAATTTAAAATAATCCTTTCACACATTTCCACCTCATTGAAGGCACTCGTAGCTACAGCACGGCTATCATTTCTTGGATTTTATAACCGGTTTTAAGTTTTCGAAAAGTAAGAGAATATTTCTAGATTACAAAATAATTTTAAATCAGTATTTCGGTTAGATAATGCTATTAGTAAAGACTATACCGGAATCTATTTCATCCTTTTCCTTATCAATTTCGCTGAATCTTTACTTTCATACCTTTACAACTACGCGCACACATATTATGTGTGAGTGCATGAGTGAAGGTACCGGTGTGGTTGCGAGTTTGGGTGTAGGTATAGACGCAGAAAATAGGATGGAGGTTAAGAGAAAATATACAGAGAGAAAGAGTGTTTCATCTCGAGCGGGAATAATTGCATGCATGTGTAGGAATGTTTAGACATGAGATTGTCCGTTGCTAAGATCTCTTTTATTCGTAGCTGTTTTCGCCAGTCGATTCATCTGGTTCTATTTAATTTGCAGAAAACAGCGAAATAGTAGAACCTTTAACGCCACGAGGAGACTGTCAAGCATCATTCGACACGGCTCTCTGCATTCATTTTAAAATTTACGAATGTCAGCTTTGCCTTTTATCTTTTGGGCATCGTTAGAGTAGCAGAGCCATACTCGTGTCTTTTCTCTCTGTCCTATTCTTTCTTTCTTATCGTTTTCTCTTTACCAGCCTCTCACTTCCCTTCTGTCCGTCTTCTCTTTTCCCCTTTAAATTTTACCTTGCTTCATTTGTAACATGCTATTTCGCCCAAAGAATTGTACCTGTATCAGTCTTCTTCTTCTTCTTCTTCTTCTTCTTCTTCTTCTTCTTCTTCTTCTTCTTCTTCTTCACGCCATCAGCCACAAAGAATAATCTCTAATTCGAGCCTACTCTAAGCTACTAAGAATGCGTGTGGCAACTTGAAGATCCACCCACCACACGCGATAGACTGGCGCTTGCACAGGCGCGAAAGCTACGTTGTTATCCTCATTCCGTGAACGGTGGCTTTTAATGGGTGGAGAGCTGAACCATCCCGGGGTACAGAGGATTAGCAATCTAGACTAAGGTCTGAAAGTTTTACCACACCATAGTGGGTTATACCAGGGTTCCTCAGCTTTGTGACAGAAGTAGGAAGAAAGAGTGAGAGAAAGTTGTGGTGAAAGAGTACAGTGGGGTTCACTCCCTCCCGCCGGAGCCTCGTTGAGCTTAGGTGTTTTAGCTCAATAAATACTCACAATGCCCGGTCTGGGAATCGAAACCGCGTTCTTGTGACCGCGAGTCCGCTGCCCTAACCACTAGGCCATTGCGCCTCCACCTGTATGTGTGAAACTCAGTCACTGATGCATTAATTCGACGTGTAGAACTTCAGTTGGTTGAGCAACTGAATGCTCGTTGTCAAGAGAGTCAAACAATCTACCACGGTTTAGACTGTAAACATTGCGGAATTAGCAGGAAGTGTGAAATAATTTACACGTTGAATAAATATCCAGTTAGTAATGAATATATTACAGTGTTAACTCCCTTGATTGTCATCACAACAACTATCATTAACGCTAATGCCTTTTGTCATTTATTAAATATACTTTTACTTATCACCTGAAGTATGTTACCCAGATTTGGATATACGGTGAGAAAATCGATTTGAATCTTTATTAGTAGAATACTGGCCTGGAGATTGTTTTCCTTCAATGCAAAAGAGAAAAGCAGAAGGAATGTTCTGGAGCTTTCCTACACACCAAGTCAGAGAGAGAAAGAGGAGAGAGAGAGAGAGACGGAGGAAAGAAAAGTGGAGAGAGATAGGGAAAAGAGAGAGCGAGAGAGAGGATGTGAAGTAATCCGTGTCTAAATGCGTGGAAGTCACAGAACGAAAGTTTAGCTTTGATAAATCGTTGTTATTGCATCTCTATTCAAGGGAGCAATTGTTTCACAGCAGACATTGACCGTTGGATCAGGACCGCTACAATAAATGGAGTCAAGTTTACTTTGTTCTATATCTTGGAGTGAAAATACTGAGAAGAGATGAACCTCAGCCAAAACTGCGATCAGGGAATACCACAACCAGGAAGCAATACAGGGGTTTCGAATGCACATAACGCTGCTCAGATATTCTACCTATGTTTCACAGCCGCACATTTATTCTTTGTACGACCAGGGTGTATTTCATGTGATTCGTCTTCTTTCGCTGCTATCACTTGATACAATCAATGTTTCAGATATCCAGTAAATTTTATAGTTATGTTGCAGTGGTATAGTTAGCATGGCTGATGTTATAAAACCCGGAGTTTTACTCATTCACTGGAATAACTGGTAGAATGTTCGTTTCGGTAGCATATCCCTTTCCTTCGCTTAATGTACACAAAGAAATCAATTTCTCATTAATTTATAATAGCATTGTTATTCTTATCATTAGCACAAGACGGTGAGCTGGCAGAATCTTTAGTGCGCTGGGCGAAATACTCAGCGGTATCTCACCCATTACAGTAGAAAGGATTATTATCATTATTATTATTGTTGTTGTTGTTGTTGTTGTTGTTATTATTATTATTATATTCATTATTATCTCCTTTCAATTTTGTTTCCATTTCTTTCCGAGTGTCTTCCTGACACCGAGGACAGAGAAACGCATTGTATATATTGTTAGGCCATTAAAATAAACACACCACACTGTTCACTTACAAAGTCATATTATATTATTATTATTATTATTATTATTATTATTATATTATTATTATTATTATTATTATTATTTCTCATATCCTCAACAGATTAGTTGTAGCCCGATGTTAGGAATAGAAAAATTTCTAACATCGGGCAACAACTAGTAACCTGAAATGGCAAGAACCCTCCAAAATACTCTAGCTGTCCCTAACGACATTGTTTGCAGGAGCTGGGTTTTATGCCTATTTCCTCTATCCATTTGTTCAAATGTTTAGGGATATTTCCTAATGCACTTATAAATACAGTGGTATATTTTACCCGCACTTTCCATAGTCTCTGTAACTCAATGGCTAAGTCCTGGTATTTGGCTATTTTCTCTATGCTTCTCATATTGAATTTCTCATTATTTGGGACTGTAATGTCTATTAAATGGCGCTTTCTATTCCCTTTATCCACTACTACTGAAACAGGCCTTCTAGCTTATATTACTCTGTCCGTCTGTATGTTAAAGTCCCACAAAGATTTAAATTCCTTACTTTCCAGTACTTTACTAGCTTCATGTTCATATCATTTATCACTATGTTTAAATCCTAGCTTTTTACATAAATCCCTGGGTTCTCATGTCTTTTCTAGTATTCTTTCTGTACCAGCATATTACATTCACTTACTAAATGAGTAACACTTTCCTATTTTAATTTGCATAACCTACATTGGGAATCTATTTGGTTTTTATCTCTCTTGATTTTTATTGAATTAATCCTTAATGCTTGATCTAATGCTGCTACTAACAAGCATTTCGTTTCCCTTTTCAACCGTCCTTTCTGCAATCATAACAATGTCTCTTTGCTATTTCTTGAACCTATCTTTGGGAATCTACCATGGAAAGTTTTCTCTTGCGCAGATAACTTTTGTTCTCTTCTCTGCTTTTCAACTTTATTTGTCTTTTCGTTTTCATATTTCCTGCTGTGACTCTATCAGCTCTTAATATGTTTTCTTCATTATCACCTGCATAGGAGGCTAACTCCACGCAGGCTTTTACTGATATTAAAGCTCTTTCACCTTCCTTTCTAGGTAAGTATAATCTTGTTACTGTTGATGTTGGGTGGAACCCTCCATTCACATTGAATTCCTTTCTAGTTCTTCCGTCAAGCTTTGCTAATTCAGATTTGGTCCAATCTACAAAAGCTGCTGAATATGTAAGTAACGATAGTGCCCAAGTACTATCATTGTAAGTAATGATAATGCCAAGTGGAACTATGTTAGAATTTTCTTCAAGTAGAGTAGCCCATCACGCTCAAAAGGTCCCTGAATAAGAGTTGTTTAAGGATGAACAAAATTCCTATATTTCCAAAGGTGAATTATCCAAACCACCAAGGAATTCCTCTCAACAAATATCTATAATCCTCTCCCACTACTTCTGCGCATGATCAGAGATGCACATATCATCAGCCACAAAGGGACATGCTCAACTGGTTAAGGTCAAACAGCTAGCAAGCAAATCTGTGGTATTGAGCAGAATATTTGGTGTAACCCAACATTTATACCAAAACAAAACAATGTACATGATAACATTTTCAATCATTTAAGATGAGAAGCCATGAGAGCCTCTGCCTGGTACTGCATCAGGGCATTTATTATTATTATTATCATTATTATCATTATTATTATTATTATTATTATTATTATTATTATTATTATTATTATTATTACTACTACTACTATTATTATTATTATTATTATTATTATTATTATTATTATTATTATTATTATTATTATTATTATTGTTGTTGTTGTTGTTATTGTTGTTGTTGCTGTTATCATCATCACCATCATCATCATCATATTATTATTATTATTATTTTATGTTTGACTTTTGCTTTACATTTGTACAAGTTGGCTCCAAGTCTCACCCAGAAACTTCAAGAGACAACAAGCTGGAAGTTCATGTTGGTGTTATGCCTAGGGTGTCATACATTTGATTTTGTATATAGTGTTGTTCTAGAGAATGTTGAAGAAACCACAAGAAAATTATGTTTGTTTTAAAACTTGAGATTACGTAGAAAGTATTTTGCGTAGGATGTGAGCAGTTCCCATGAGCACTATCTTTTGAATTTCTGCCATTTTGGGGTTTCCTGTATCATCATCATCATCATTATATTATTATTATTATTATCGTCATTGTCTTTTCACCTTGCTTCTAACACTCAAGAGGTACTACGGTGCCAAATGTTCACTACCAGTGAATTATTGTAATACCCCTTATTTTTCCAGCACCACCCGGAATATTCGAGCGGTTGGTTCCAACAGTGCTATCTTCTGTAAGTGCTCCACCCTTGTTGCAGCCCCTATTTGTTCTATGTACTTCTCAAGATTTTTACGCACTGATTCCAGGGCTCCGACAATTATCGGTACTACTACAACCTTTTTCATCATCATCATCATCATCATCATCATTATTATTATTATTAAGACAGTGAGCTGGCAGAATCGTTAGCACGTTGAGCTAAATGCATAGCAGCATTTCGTCAGTCTTTACGTTTTGAGTTCAAATGTCGCTCAGGTCGATTTTGCCTTTCATCCTTCCAGAGTCGATAATATAAGTCGAACACTGGGTTCGTTGCAATCGACTTACCAAAATTGCTGGTCTTATGGCAAAATTTTAAACCATCATCACTATAATAATAATAATAATAATAATAATAATTATTATTATTATTATTATATTACTACTACTACTACTACTACTACTACTACTACTACTACTACTACTACTACTACTACTATTATTATCATTATCATTAGTTTTATTATTATTATTATTATTATTATTACTATTATTATTATTATTATTATTATTATTATTACTATTATTATTATTATTACTATTATTATTATTATTATTATTATTATTATTACTATTATTATTATTATTATTATTATTATTATTATTATTGTTTCTGTTGTCGTTGTCTCCTCTTACGTCGTATCCAACCTACCACTTCCATTCTTCTCCCCCCCCCCGCTTTTTCTTTCTGAAACATTTCACGTTCCATCATCTTTTTTGTCTCTCTCCTGCCTTTATGCTTCCTAAACAACGAAACATACTTATCTGATGATAAAGTGAAGTCAAGTGATTGATTTGAACAACACTAATCTTGCAATCTTCCCTAAATGTTATGGCATTCTACCTCGGTAATCAACTTATGCAAATGTATTCGTACTCACGCACGAATGTAGGAGTGTGTTGCGTGTATAGGTGTTGTGTTCGCGTGTGTACAGGTTGATAAATGTGTACACAAATTTGTCCGTATGTGTGTGTGTCTGTGTGTCTGTAAGTATGTGAGGGAGAGTGTGTGTGTGTGCGCATGAGTGTGTGAGCGTGTGTGGGTTAGTGAATGTGTGTGTATGAGTGTGTGAGTGTGTGTTTGTGAGTGTGTGTGTGAGTGTGTGTGACAGAGAGTATGTGTGTGCGATTGAGTGTGTATGTGTGCGTGTGTGTGTGTGAGTTAGTGAGTGTGTGTTTATGAATGTTTGTGTGTGAGTGTGTGTTAGTGTGTGTGTGTTAGTGTGTATGTGTATGTGAGAGAGTGTGTGTGTGTGTGCCTTTGTGTGTGCGCGAGTGTGTATGTGCGTTTGTGTGTGTGCATGTGTGTGTGTTCATGTTAGAAGATATACACTTCGATCGCATCTGAAGTTATCGTGGGCGTTTACGCGTGGTTGTTTCTCGTTTTGTGTAAGTCAGTCTATGTAAATATTTCTGTAAGTTTGCGTTTGTCTCTGTTCATGTGTTTTCAGCGTGCGTCGCTTGTGTATTTATATATACAAGTTTCTATACAGACGTCTGTATGTTCATACGCACAAGACATATCTGTGAGTTTGCATACATGGAATATTCCGTTGCCTATCGGGTTAATTGCGATTAACTAATTCAAGGATAGAATCCGTACTACACTTATAGATTTTAATTTTTTTCTAAAATTAAGTATCGTAATTCTTGGCATAGAGAACGCTCCGGTACCGGGGGCAGAATCCCAGTTTTGACTTGAACATTTTGAAAATATAAAATGACAATCAAAAACGCAAGGTTTTAGCATTTCATAAACCTATATCCAGGTTTTATAATGGTTTCGCGGCATAAATAATGTTGATCGCTTGACTTCCTTTCTGTTCTTTTGCAGTACAGACACAGAAGTATAATAGAGACAACCCTCGTCTGCGAGGAGAAATTAGCAAATGACCAATGTAACATTCCTGCAATACGATGCACGACAGATATTCGAGATTTATAAGGAAATATTGAAAATATCGTCTTCTATGCACGTATAGTGGAGGCACATGGCCTAGTGGTTAGAGCAGCGGACTCGCGGTCGAGGGATCGCTGGTTCGAATCTCAGACCGGGCGATGTGTGTGTTTATGAGCGAAACACTTAAACTCCACGCGGCTCCCTCAGAAGGTAAAGGCGAACTTCTGCTCTCTCTTTCGCCACAAATTTCTCTCTTTTTCCTCCTGCATCTTACAGCTCACGTGCGACAGACTGGCGTCCCGTCCAGGTGGGGAACCTATACGCGAAGGAAACCTGAAAAACGGTCCTTATGAGCCAGGCGTAGTTCGAGAAGGAACAAAGAACAATGCGCGTATATGTGGTAATTATTTTTAACTGCTGTTACCATACATATCTCGTATAATAATTCCTTTAATGCATCTCATTTCTTCGTATAAAACACTGTACAATTGAATTGTAAAAGCTTACTCATTTTCGTCACACACACACACACATCAGTCTTTAAAGTTAAAGATCCGCAGAGAGACACAGCCTAAATGACCGAAAGCTATTTACAGAGCCTTCTCCTGGATTTTCAAAGATTTGAATGCTCACAAGTGAATGAGTGGTCTTTTGGGGGAGGTTTTCTTTCCACAAATGATTTTATGTGTCCATACCTGAATATTTCTATACCAGGCACACATACACGAACACATAAACAGAGAAATACTCAAACACACTTATACATACATATATTAATAATAAACGTAACAGAAAATGTTATTTGTATCTTTAAGCTTTATACAGCGTACGCCAGTTTTCCTGAAACCAACAGGGACCCTAGCTCGGTATTACTGCAAAAAACAAAATATGGTATTTGTTGCATGCCTCTAAAATGCCCATTGTGTGTGTGTGTGTGTGTGTGTGTGAGTCCAAGCCACGCCTGTGGTAGAATGCATGAAACCTGCTCGATGTACCATATCTGTAACCCAGCACACAGTGTTTTGAAGATATAAAGGGTTTTGTCAATCTAAGTAAAATCTGCGCCTATGATTGCGCTGCATGAATAATGAGGACAGGCATGTTTTAGTGAAACGCTGTATCACCGTCGAACGAAGAGCATAAACGAATAAAGACTAAAAAAAAAAAGCAATCGTATTTTGTACTTTGTAAGATTTTCTCCTCGGGGATGATCTTATGTGAAACCTCGGCCTTCATTTTGTCGTGCAACAAATCAATATATGCTTTGTTATATGTAAACGTAACCTGCTTTTCATGAGCCTCTTTATGGTGGTTGTTGCGTTGGATTAGGCTACCACGCATAGTGAAGATTGGGGGTTGTTGAGGAGAGGATGGTGACTGTGGTGGGGCTGGTGGGGCTGGTAGTGGTGGTGGTGGTGGTGGGGGAGTGTAAATAACGATTGCGTAAACAACGATTCAATTTTCCTTTTATTCATTGCTCACATTAACTATTTAACTTCTTTCTCTTTCTCGCTTCTTGTCCTTCACGTTTTCTCATTCTTACTCTTCTACTCTCGTTCTGTCTTCCTGTCTCTCTCTCTCCCCTCTCTCTCTCTCACTCCCTTAATCGGCCGATCTCTCATTCTTGTCACCCATTCTCTCTCTGTCCCTTTGTCTGTCACTCTACCACTCTCTCTCTCTCTCTCTCTTTCTTTCTCTCCCCTCTCTTTCTCTCTCTCTTTCTCCCTCTTTATTTCTCCCACACACTCTCTCTCTTTTGCTCGCACTCTCTCAAACACTCTCTTACTTGCTCGAGCTCTCATTTTTTCACCATTCTCTCTCTGTCCCTCTAACTCCGTCTCTTTGTCGCTCACTCTCTACCTCTCAATCCCTCTCTTGCTCTCTCCCCCGATCTCTCATTCTTCCCACCCATTCTCTCACTCACTCACTCTATCGCTCCATCTCTCTCTCTTACTCAATCGCTCTCTCATTCCTTTCTCCCATTCTCTCTCTGTCCATCTATCTCTCCCATTCTGTCCCTCTCTTGCTCTCCCACCTTCCGTCTCTCCTTCTCTCTCTTTCCCAGTCTCTCTCTATCACTCTCCTCCTGTCGCCATCGTTCTTTAACGTCTTCGTAAACATCAGCATGGAGAGCACACCCACCCATTACTTATATCCCTTCTCAATTTCCGATCTATGGCTTTTAGAAATTATTTCCTACTTCTCTCTTTCCATTTCCCTTCACCTGTGGTTATTTTCTGCATCAAACCCATCAAATTCTGATTTTAACATTCTATTCGCTTGACCTGTTCCGATCTTTTAGACCTTAATTATTCAGAAGTCTTATTTTACCCCGGCAGAATTTATTCAGTCGCTAGGTATTTTCTTCTTATTGCTTTCTAGCCATTCTCGACTTTCTTTCTCGATCTCGGAATATGTTTGGAATACTTGAATCAGAAATACCATTGATCATTGTTGTTGTCCTAAGAATGAATGAACAAAGAAACAGAGAAAGAATGAAGAAAAGGAAGAAGACTAAATGATAACTGGTTGCCAATGGTTTTCTTTATTCCTTCTCTTTTTTCTCTTCCCAGATTAGTGAGCCGTATGAATAGCTGATTGCCACGTGATAAATTCTCCACAGCTACGAGCACAAACGCACTCCATAGAGTTTCTCTTTCGGCATATTTCATTGATACAGTCTCGTTAATAATGTTAGTTTGAACAATAGATTCGCTGTTTAGAGACATCAGAGACAAATTAAATTATTCATACATTGAATTGCGTTAAAATAGATTTGCAACGTTACCAACATTAGATTTCACTTTTCTATCTTTTGATGAAATCTGATTCGAAAAGAGAAACCTTATTCCTATTTCATTTTCAGTTTTCTTAAACTTCTCAGCAATTCGTTTTAAAATGAAACAATTAACAGCAAAATAAGAAATTCTATTCATTTGCACAGAAACCATTTATCTGGAAGCTATTACCTCAGTGAACATTATTGTCTGTCGAAGAATAAATATTGTGACAGGATTCATAAATACTGTGATATCTCTTCCTCCGAAGCATTTAGGCAACCTTGGACAAATTCTATCCAAGTGATTTGAAAGTAACTGACTATTATCACCACTGTTTTAACCGAACATTCAGTTGGAAATTAGTCTAGATGGAGTGACATTAGTATAAAGAGAAGATACGCAGCCACGATTCGACGTTGCTCATCTTTAACCACTCACTGGAGGAAATTAATTTTCTGAACAAGACTTTCGGCATTTCAAGAATGGCATGGAACACGAGAAATGTAGTTGGACGTGTTTTTATAGAGAATGTAATTGATACAGTAGCCAAATATATAAATTGTTTAACTGTCGACACGTGAAAGGTGAGTTCGAATTCCACCTGGATATTTCCTTATGTTTATGGATACGGTAATTAATTCTGCATGTTTTTTGTTGACTGAAACAAAAGGACAGGTATAGATCTTTTTTCTGGGGAAATTACGTACACCCTGTATAAATAGATACGTGTCTTTCATTTGAAACCTACTACGAAAACGAAAACATACCAGTGATTCCCAAAACAGTGAATATTTGTAGGTCCATTTCCTATAATTATACCTATTCTGTGTAACAGTATTAATTCACTCAATATGTCACTTTTTGGAAAGTATTAGCTTTTAATGGAATATCATCAGTTCGCTTAATTTTTCTAAATTCTATAAACATTGAGAATGCTTTGGTGAATATTTCCTGAAAATGTCTAACGGAAGAAATAGTAAGGTAAGGAATGATTTCTTATATGTATACGTAAATGGCCAAATAAAATGCAATGACAAATAAAGAGCTTCGAACATGATACAACTAATTAATTAATGAATTAATTAGGAATTCTATATCGCTTAGAGAATGTGATTTATAATGCAAATTTAATGGATACCTAGTCAATAATGTAACAGTAAATTTAGTGAAGATGTTTAAGAGAATTTATTCGATCCTATTATCACCATTCATTTTTTTTTAATTACTTTTCTTTCTAATTAATGAGTAATTTCATTTTGTTTCCTGAATAAATCAAAGCATTTTAAGCAATAATATTTAAGAAAACCTTCGGTCTATTTAAAGATCTCTGTTAAGTAGAGATCATTCTACGATCATTTTAATTTTGAAATAAATTAGAAGTCTTTGACTGAGAGACACTTTGACACATTTTCATTTCTCTTTTACTGTTTCTTTCTTTCTTTGCCGATCGTTATCAGTGTTTTTAACATTTCTTTACCTCATTCCTCTCTCATATTAATTGTTTTCCCATTATTTTAAGTGAGAAAAAGTTTTTGTCAGTTATCCATAAAACCTAGATTACGTCGCTGTTCCTAATATGG
>NC_043009.1:10874743-10902243 GCF_006345805.1 Octopus sinensis | reverse complement strand
TATTACTACTACTAATAGAAGAGAAGGCGGCGAGCTGGCAGAACCGTTAGCACGCCGGGCGAAATGCTTTGCGGTATTTCGTCTGCGTTACGTTGTGAGTTCAAATTCCGCCGAGGTCGACTTTGCCTTTCATCCTTTCGGGGTCGATAAATTAAGTACCAGTTACGCACTGGGGTCGATGTAATCGACTTAATACCTATGTCTGTCCTTGTTTGTCCCCTCTGTGTTTAGCCCCTTGTGGGTAATAAAGAAATAGGTATTACGTCCGGCGTTACGTTGTGAGTTCAAATTCCGCCGAGGTCGACTTTACCTTTCATCCTTTCGGGGTCGATTAAATAAGTACCAGTTACGCACTGGGGTCGATGTAATCGACTTAATACCTATGTCTGTCCTTGTTTGTCCCCTCTGTGTTTGGCCCCTTGTGGGTAATAAAGAAATAGGTATTTCGCCTGCGCTACGTTCTGAGTTCAAATTCCGCCGAGGTCGACTTTGCCTTTCATCCTTTCGGGGTCGATAAATTAAGTACCAGTTACGAACTGGAGTCGATGTAATCGACTTAATACCTATGTCTGTCCTTGTTTGTCCCCTCTATATTTAGCCTCTTGTGGGTAATAAAGAAATTGGTATTTCGCCTGCCGCTACGTTCTGCGTTCAAATTCCGCCGAGGTCGACTTTACCTTTCATCCTTTCGGGGTCGATTAAATAAGTACCAGTTACGCACTGGGGTCGATGTAATCGACTTAATACCCATGTCTGTCCTTGTTTGTCCCCTCTATGTTTAGCCCCTTCTGGGTAATAAAGAAATAGATATTTCGCCTGCCGCTACGTTCTGAGTTCAAATTCCGCCGAGGTCGACTTTGCCTTTCATCCCTTCGGGGTCAACAAATTAAGTACCAGTTACACACTGGGGTCGATGTAATCGACTTAATACCTATGTCTGTCCTTGTTTGTCCCCTTTATGTTTAGCCCCTTGTGGATAATAAAGAAATAGGTATTTCGTCCGCTAGTGCGTTCTGAGTTCAAATTCCGCCGAGGTCGACTTTGCCTTTCATCCTTTTTGGGTCGATTAAATAAGTACCAGTTACGCACTGGGGTCGATGTAATCGACTTAATCCGTTTCTCTGTCCTTGTTTGTCCCCTCTATGTTTAGCCCCTTGTGGGCAATAAAGAAATAAGAAACGTTAGCACGCCGGGCTTCGCGGTATTTCGTCTGCTGTTGCGTTCTGAGTTCAAATTCCCCAGAAATTGTTGTCCTTGTGCCAAAAATTTGAAACTAGTATTTAGTATTAAACTGCTACTTATTTTATTGACCCTGAATGATGAAACACAAAATCAACATCGGCGATATATGAATAGACTAAGAAAGTAAAGAATCGTATTTAAATATCGCAAGGGGCTTTGTTCGACGCACTAACTGTTACAAGAACGGAAAAACGTAAGTAACTCCACGTTCTTCCTCGGCCTGCTACAAGATAACCTGCGGATTATGTCCGGCGTCCAAATATAAGGAAGAATATATTAGATATGGTAGTCCCTGGTATACGCAAATATGGTTTAATCCTAACTGGAAATCCTTTGTGCATTATCATAGCTGACCTGGACTTGAATAACCTACTGAAGTATCAAGGAAATCTCTATGTGGTTGCCAGAATTTCTGGGAGTAGCAGCTAAATCTCCATAATATCGCATTCTACCAACATATATAGTGAGAGGACACAGTTAATTTAATCATCACATAACCGTAAAAGGAAGAAGTCGTCTTGCACCGGCTGGAATGATTTTGAAGCCAGGCCCTTTGAATCAAGGATGACAAGGGAAAAAAATCTGTAAAACTAACATGAATAACAGCGATATGTTTCAGCTCTAACAAAAGTTACGAAGGAAATATTTATTGCAACAGTTGCAACAGTCGAAGCACAAGCAGTAATAAAAATAATAGTGGTAAACACGGCAACAATAATCAAGATATCTTCAAGTAAGCTTCTACGTAGTCCCTTGTTGTACAAAACAATAGTAGCTAATTGTCCGTATTACTATTTCTTTACTACCCACAAGGAGCTAAACACAGAGAGAACAAACAAGGACAGACAAACGGATTAAGTCGATTATATTGACCCCAGTGCGTAACTGGTACTTATTTAATCGACCCCGAAAGGATGAAAGGCAAAGTCGACCTCGGCGGAATTTGAACTCGGAACGTAGCGACAGACGAAATACTGCTGAGCATTTCGCCCGGCGTGCTAACGTTTCTGCCAGCTCGCCGCCTTAATCATCCGTATTACGTTAATATTACCGTCACCTTTCAAAAGTTTTACTGTTTAATGTCGTCACAAATACATCTTGTGATTGAGAAAAGAAGGCACACTCAGAACATATTTGGAACTAAAAAACAAAAACTGCAAACTTAACAGCAACAACGAGAGCAACACTGCAGGTAATCCCAACTATAGTTACGTCAAGTTTAGTAATTCTTTCTACAATAAGCACAAGGTGTGAAATTTTGGTTTAAGGGGCTAGTCGATTACAACGACCCTAATGCTGATCTGGTACTTATTTCATCGCTCCCGATGAAATGCAAAGTCGACCTCGACGCATTTTGATCTCCGAACGTAAAGACGGATGAATTACTGTTGAGCATTTTGTCCGGCGTGCTGACGATTCTGTCAGCTCTCCACCTTTACATCAAGTATAATAAAAACATTAGTAACATTTGCAGCAGTGCTAACACTAACAACTACCTCAGCTCTAATTAAGGTAACTGCGACAATAGCAACACTGTAAACTCTGACAGCAATATATACATCTCCTCTAATAATATCCACAACGATAGGCGCAGGAGTGCCTGTGTGGTAAGTAGCTTGTTTACCAACCACATGGTTCCGGGTTCAGTCCCACTGCGTGGTACCTAGGGCAAGTGTATTCTACTATAGCCTCGGGTCGACCAAAGCCTTCTGAGTGGATTTGGTAGATGGAAACTGAAAGAAGTCCTTCGTATATGTGTGTGTGTGTGTGTGTGTGTGTGTGTGCATGGTGTGTATGTATGTTTGTGTGTCTGTGTTTGTCCCACACCAACATCGCTTGCCAACCGATGCTGGTGTGTTTACGTTCCCGTAACTTAGCGCTTCGGCAAAAGAGAACGATAGAATAAGTATCAGGCTTACAAAGAATAAGTCCTGGGGTCGATTTGCTCGACTAAAGGTGGTGCTCCAGCATGGCCACAGTCAAATAACTGAAAAAAGTAAAAGAGTGAAAAGAGTAGAAGAGAGTATAGCAACATTGCTTGCAGGGACAGCAATAGTTAGATAAACTCTAATTGTTTCTAACAGGCAGAAGACGATGGGCAGAGGGAGAGTTTAGCCGATTATATCGACCTTAATACAACACTGGTACTTTATTTCATTGAGCCAAACAAATGAAAAGTAAAGCTGACCATGTCTGAATTTGAACTCGGGATGTAAACCTGCCAAAACAAGTACCGTCGCTCTTACGATTCCGCCAATCCAGCACCCTTACCTTAATTCTAGTAATCATTTCTACTATAAGCACAAGACCTGAAATTTCGCGGTAGGGGGTTAGTCGATCCCATTGACCCAGTGCGTAACTGGTACTTATTTCATCGGCCCTGAAAGGATGAAATGCAAAGACGACCAGAGCGGAATTTGGGGCAAGAACGTTAGAACGGACGAAATGCCGCTAAGCATTTCACCCGGCATACAGAGTTCTCTGCCAGCTCGTCGCTTTACCTTGATTCTAATAATAGTAACAGCGATAGCAACTGTGCATGTTCTGAAAACTCTAGCTGCATCCATTGTAATCTCCATGGCAACAATGACAGAATCACGTTATGCAGTGACAGCTTTAATAACATCAATTGTAACAACTGGAGCAACAACGATAGCAACGATAATAGTGTTGCTATGGTTATTAAAAGCGTTGGCAAGAATAACTACACCAGCTGTGATAATCGCAATAGCAACAGGAAAAGCAACAATACATCCTGTGACAACTGTAGTTGCATTAATTATCATAACAATGACAACAGCAATATAGAAGCATTGCCTGCACTGGCAATTAAAGTTATAAGATTTTCTGCACGATAGCAACATTGGATGTTATCAGAAATGCAGTAACCTTAGTCGCATAGTAACGCTAGGCACAACATCAAAATCACCTTTATATATAGCAGTGTGAGCAGTTAAAATGCCGTACCAGAAATAACAGCCAAATCTCCCTCAAGCTACTACTTGCCGTCTTGAATGAGAAGACATTCGGAAATATTGAACGAGGCACACTATTTGCGAATGTCTAGAAATTATTTACGTTGATCAGAGTTTGGAGGGCCTTTATTCTCGTGTTGGCTGAATCTGAGCCAACCAGGGGTTAAAGTTAAACAACTACTGTAATATCATCAGCAATAGCAACAGCTGCAATAACGGTTGGGAGTGCTGCAACAACGATATCTATCCAAATAATCATCGCAGAACGAAAACAATAACAGAAGCAGTGTAGTTAGTCTTGCTCCTATTCCCACAGTGGTGTATTCCGTAGAGGCCTGGTTATATTACAAACCTCACTTTGATACAACTCCATTCTCTGCATTACAACACTACACAGCAATGTAATTTATTATTATACAGTAAACTACATTGCACTCAATAGCCTCTATAACGTGTCAAAGTTGTATGGTATGGAAGCACTCCATCGGTTACGACGATGAGGGCTCCGGTTGATCCGAATCAACGGAACAGCCTGCTCGTGAAATTAACGTGTAAGTGGCTGAGCACTCCACAGACACGTGCACCCTTAACGTAGTTCTCGGGGATATTCAGCGTGACACAGAGAGTGACAAGGCCGGCCCTTTGAACAACAGGTACAACAGAAACAGGAAGTAAGAGTGAGAGAAAGTTGTGGTGAAAGAGTACAGCAGGGATCACCACCATCCCCTGCCGGAGCCTCGTGGAGCTTTAGGTGTTTTCGCTCAATAAACACTCACAAAGCCCGGTCTGGGAATCGAAACCGCGATCCTACGACCGCGAGTCCGCTGCCCTAACCACTGGGCTATTGCGCCTCCGCTGTAGGGTATAATATGCGAGCAACCATCCCTTTTTCATTCTTTTATTCTCTCTTTTTGTCAGTGATGAGTTCCGGTTTACTGCACTCTGGGTTCAAATTCCGCCAAATTAAATTTTACCGGCCATCGTTTCGAAGTTGATAAATAATGTACTAGTTTCAGTACTGAAATTGATTCATTTTACCCTTACTATCATTGTACCAGTTTAGCTCTCTCTCCCCACTCTATCTCCTCTCTGTCTCTCCCTCATTCTCTCACACCCTATTTCCTTTCTTCCTCTCTTTCTCTCCTGCCCTTTTTCTCTCTCACTCTCTCTTTCTCTCTCCAACTATTTCCCTCTCTTTCCTTCTCTCTCCCTCTCTTTCTCGCTAGGAGAAATCGACTGTAATGAACGGCCAGGATGAAGATATACCAAACACATCTACACTACTCGATCAAGAGTAGACAGTTTAAGTAAGGCAGTGAGGAAGTAATTTCTGGCGTGAAAATTGAGCTCTATCGTTTCAGACGCAGCCTTTGTGATGGTAAATATGTCACCATAAAAGATCATCAGAGACGACCAAACCTAGAATTTGTAATCAATTGATGAACTTAGTTTAGTGTTATTTACAAGTTGATGTTTTTCTCTCTCTTTTCAAGCAATTTTCCAAAATCTATAATGAAATGTGACATATGTGGCGCAGGAGTGGCTGTGTGGTAAGTAGCTTGTTTACCAACCACATGGTTCCGGGTTCAGTCCCACTGCATGGAATCTTAGGCAAGTGCCTTCTACTATAGCCTCGGGCCGACCTAAGCCTTGTGAGTGGATTTGGTAGACGGAAACTGAAAGAAGCTTGTCGTATATATGTATATATATATATATAAGTGTGTGTGTATATGTTTGTGTGTCTGTGTTTGTCCCCCTAGCATTGCTTGACAACCGATGCTGGCGTGTTTATGTCCCCGTAACTTAGCGGTTCGGCAAAAGAGACCGATAGAATAAGTACTTGGCTTATAAAGGAATAAGTCCCGGGGGCGATTTGCTCGACTAAAGGCGGTGCTCCAGCATGGCCGCAGTCAAATGACTGAAACAAGTAAAAGAATATATCCTTTCCTAATCTACAGCTTTCACTACTTCTCTTAATCAAACATCGAAAATATTTAAGGAAAATGTAAATATTAAAAACTTTAAAAGAAAAGCGACTGAGGCATCATGGCATTGATCTCTGTAATGGATTCTTTTTTTTTTCTTTTCGCCCTTTTCAAGACTAGCCAGGCTCATGGACCCAGTTTCCCGGTCTCTGTGACGTATGTGTTCCCCCAGCTGGACGGGATGCCAGTCCATTGCAGCGTTACTCAAGAAACAGGAAGAAAGATTGAGAAACAGTTGGGGCGAAGGAGTAAAACAGGGGTCGCCACCACCCCCTGCCGGAGCGTCGTGAAGCTTTTAGGTGTTTTCACTCAATAAACACACACAACCCCAGGTCTGAGAGTCAAACCACGATCCTCCGACCGCAAGTCCGCTACTCTAACCACTGGGCCATTTTAAATGCGCCCTTTTAAAGCCTAGCCAGGTTTATGGGATCCGTTTCCCGGCTTCAATGGCGTATCTGTTTCCCAGTTGGACGGGCCGCCAGTCAATCGCAGCGTTACTCATTTTTGCCAGCTGAGTGGACTGGAGCAACGTGAAATGAAGTGTTTTGCTCAAGAACACAACGCATCGCCCGGTCCAGGAATGGAAACCACAATCTTACGATCATGGTGCTGACATATATGGAATAGATTCCCCTTTCAAAATAATATCGAGATGAATAAATATAACCTTGATATCATTAAATAAACATTCTATTTTTTAATTTGCATCTGAACTCATACTACTAAACTCCATCGAAGACACTAATTGCAAGTATTAAGCAAAAATTACGTGAAGAAACCCGACGAGCATTAAATGTACTACGATTAACACCAGCAATGGATTCAACTCTAATCTCTACTGCTCAATTATCAACGTGGCCGTGTGGTAAGTAGCTTGCTTACCAACCACATGGTTCCGGGTTCACTCCCACTGCGTGGAACTTTGGGAAAGTGTTTTCTACTATAGCCTCGGGCCGACCAAAGCCTTGTGAGTGGATTTGATAGATGGAAACTGAAAGAAGTCTGTCGTATATATGTACATGTATATATATATGTGTGTGTGAGTGTGTGTGAGTGTCTGTGTGCGTTTGTGTGTGTGTGTGTGTTGGTTTGTGTGTGTGTGTTTGTGTGTCTGTATTTGTCCCCCCAACTACGCTTGACAATCGATGCTGGTGTGTTTACGTCCCCGTAACTTAGCAGTTCGGCAAAACATACGGATAGAATAAGTACTAGGCTTACAAAGAATAAATCCTGGGGTCGATTTGCTTGACTAAAAAAAGGCGGTGCTCCAGTATGGCCGCAGTCAAATGACTGAAACAGGTAAAAGAGTAAAAGAGAGTACCTGTTTAGGGAATCTTGAATCTGTTGCTCGAAATTTGACGTACAGTATTATTGTAACATCTTCCCCACATCACACCTTACAGTTTTAAAAAGGTATTCTTGACAATGCGATCCCAGATAAATTGTATCTAAAATAAAGACAGGTCAGTAAAAGCTAGAACAGTCTTCATCACCTGTCTACTGGAGTGGAAACGATTTGGAACAAAGCAACATAAAATGTTGGTTAGAAAACCTGAACGGTATCACTTGAACACAGGTAGATGGGAATCTATCTAGGTTCAATTCTTTTATTCTTTTATTTGTTTCAGTCATTGGGCTGCGACCAGGCGGCGAGCTGGCAGAAACGTTAGCATGCCGGGCGAAATGCTTAGCGGTATTTCGTCTGCCGTTACGTTCTGAGTTCAAATTCCGCCGAGGTTGACTTTGCCTTTCATCCTTTCGGGGTCGATAAATTAAGTACCAGTTACGCACTGGGGTCGATGTAATCGACTTAATCCGTTTGTCTGTCCTTGTTTGTCCCCTCTGTGTTTAGCCCCTTGTGGGTAGTAAAGAAATACATGCTGGAGTACCACCTTTAGTCGAACAAATCGACCCCAGGACTTGATCATTGTAAGTCTAGTACTTATAATATCTGTTTGTTTTGCCGAACCGCTAAGTCATAGGGACGTAGACACACCAACATCGGTTGTCTTGTGATGGTGTGGGGGTTGCGCAGGGAAAAGCAAGAAGGGATAAGAGAGTCCGTTTAGGAAGAGGTGGGGTTCATAAAAAGAGTATTAAGGAGGCAGTGGAAGAGGTGGAGAGTTGGGAGAGGAGTAGGAGTGGGGTGGGTAGTAATTGAGGGGTGGTGCATATATATATGAATGTATATATAAACAACTTTTAAAGGTACCTTTAAATATGTATATATATATAGTAAAACGATAAGATATTATAATAGTATATTAGGATATTAAAATATATTAGATAATTTATAATATAGGTGGCTAAGTCAAGTAAAGCCAAAAAGGGAAAATTAATAAATGAGCGTGCAAAGTAACACCTATATTTGCTAGAAATTAGAGCCAAAATTGAACTCGAACGACCACACAAAAGCACTAATCTGATGAAATATTCGGGACTGCGAGTAGCAAGCCACAACACCTTTCTGTCGCGAGATAAGCTCACAGAATGATAAACAATGACTCCAGGTTAAAAGAGATTGCCTGCCTACTATTCGTTCATGAGGAAAGAAAAAAAGGAAAGAAGGGAAGAAGGAGGGTTTGACGTTTCGAGCGGAGCTCTTCGTCGGAAACATAGGAGAAGGAAAGATCCCGAGAAGGGAAGGCAGGGGAAAAATATATATATATATGTGTATGTGTGTGTGTGTGTATAAATACAGAGTACATTTAAACACATAAGAGATGGCTATAACAGGACATCTGACCCGCTAGAAGGAGTAGTTAAATTCCAAACCACTATTAGGGGTAATTTTGAAAGAGAATGAAAAATAAAAACATTTACCCTCTATTTCCTATACCGTCGTTTCAAGCTATCTTCAGTAAATAAAATAATTTACTTGGCGAAGCTCTGTCTCTTTATATATATATATATATATATAATATATATATATATAAAGAGACAGACAGAGAGGCAGAGAGAGGGAGAGAAAGATACACTTAGATATTATACATATGATGTGGGATACAATATGTATTTTGTTTCTGTTTTAAGTGGTCAGATTTTCATATTTTTACATGTAGAAAACATTATGCAGTAATGAGTAGATTTTTGGTGCTGGAATTCTTACACGAAGATTGTTCAGAGAAATTTCAGTTCAGACGTTTATTCTAGAAATAAACAATACACCAAAGGCTGTAGTATCAGCAACAACAGTAGTGAAAGCAAAGTAGTAGTATCAGCAACAACAGTAGTGAAAGCAAAGTAGTAGTATCAGCAACAACAGTAGTGAAAGCAAAGTAGTAGTATCAGCAACAACAGTAGTTACGCTAACGGCAGTCGGATAAACATCAAAACCCACAATGGAAGTTTTCAAAGCCGTTTATAAATCGGCTTTATGTCAGTCTTCATGCTACAATAACTGTCAGAGAAAAAGTCAGTGTTATTATTTATTCCATAGATCACTGGAATTATAGACTTTCTTTTACTTATTCTCTTATTCCCTGACAGCCATATCTGGTTGAATCGAATAGGGTATTGCCCTCTCCCGATCATGGAATTGGTATTCCGAATCTGCTTATGGGAACTATGTCTATTTACAAATTACAAATTTTCATATCATGCAGGTTGCACAACTTTAATTATACACCCTCGAATACATATAAGTAGTCCGAGTAATTTTTAATCATTTTCTATTTCATTAGTTTACAAGTTTGAGGGAAATCAATTTAATTTCTATTAGAAAGTCGAAATCTTCATGTAACTTTTTGAACAACTAGATTATAACCAGGTCCAATGATGGAGACATCCATCTGCTTGTAATAACTGATGAAAATAGCAGAAAAGTCTCCCCTAAAATTGCATTCTTTCATCTTAGAAAAGGATACATTGGATAATGTTGTCATAGATACATTCTGATGATATTACAGGATGGTCAAGGCTGGAAAGCCTTTGATCATCGGTTTGCTCCATCAGAGCCGATTTATTGTTTAAAAAAATAAATAAAAAATAAAACCAAACTGATTGTGGTTGTTCAGAATGTTAGAAATAGCAGCTATTTATCTTCCATTATAGCACCCTATCGAATTTAGAAGAAAGGACCCATTGTAAGTGTGATTCAAAGCGCATCGTATTTTAAACAAGAACAGTTTATAACGGTTGTCTTTGTTCTTGTCCACAAGTCTACTCATCCACACTTCACATACGGGTAAACAACTAGTGCAGTGGTTCTCAAACTGGGGTCTGAAGCCCCCTAGGGTACTGCGAAGCAATTTTGGGGGGACCGTGAAAGGACACTGAAGTATCGTGAAAGCGGGTGGCTTGAGACAATTATGTTTTAAATGTCAATACTTTCAATTTTCTGGTATCATCCTTTTTTGTCGTTGACCTCAAAAACCCACATTTACTAATGAAACTTGTTGTACAACAAGTGTGATTGGTCGATGGAAAATATGCGAGTATAACGGTTGATCGTGCATGTGCTGTCGGTATTCTACGCTCACATGATTCATCACTCCACTATTGCAATCCACACGTGTGTCTGTCTCTTGCTGTTATCCTCACTCGTGCATGTTCCCGCGTGACCTTGCCCTTTACGAGATAATTCTTACTTCGTATGGTGGCTGGGCTGTATAACACAAGGTTGTTTTCCATGGCAACGTGTTCGAACAGGACTGTCTTCTCAACGGTTATGAATTCTTGGGGATTTACCTACGGACAAAACAACGCTCACCTGCACTTTGGATTTTTTCCACAATTAATAGCGAGAGGTAAGCTTTATTGGTTATTGTGCACCCAAAAGCTAGCTACACTAAGGGATATATGGACACCTGTAGTACATGATAATTTCGAAATAAATATAATGTAATATATTAAATTGGTCTACTGAATTTTATCTTTTTTTATAATGCCTCCAAAAGAGTAAATGAGATATGACGAATCTTATTTGAAATCCGGTTTTACTGTGGTAAAGTCTGGCGAAGAAGGAAACCAGTGTGTTTTCTACTCCGATGTTTTGGCG
Organism: Octopus sinensis; assembly: GCF_006345805.1. Lineage (NCBI taxonomy): Eukaryota > Metazoa > Mollusca > Cephalopoda > Octopoda > Octopodidae > Octopus > Octopus sinensis. The sequence goes on along the minus strand of NC_043009.1, from coordinate 10,891,039 downwards.
TCTATTTCACTAAAACCCAGCATGTTAAAGGGGAAGTTTAAAATGAAGTGTCCCAGTTCAATAGAGATGTCGACTTCTTCAGACACGAAGTCGACAGATTGAAGAAATCCAGACTTGATGATACGGGAATGTTACGACATTACGGCTGGTTTAAAAGCGTCCTACGAGGTTTCAAGGAAAATAGCTGTTGCCAAAAAGCCCCACAATATCGGCGAAGAGTTTATATCTCCTTGCTGCAAAGCTATCATATCAAATGTGCTAGGAGGTTCTGAACTTCAGAAGCTGAAGCATGTCTTCCTCTCTCAAACGATACTGTTAGCAACAGAATAACTGGGCTGTTGATGACTTTCTGTCACTAAGATTCAAAATTCAGCTTTGAACTTTTCTGCGATCCAACTTGATGAAACAACGGATGTTTCATACTTATCCGAACTTTGCGTCTATATATGTTATGTACATAACAATCACCTAGCGGACAAATTCTTGTTTTCTAAAACCCTCAGTACCAAAATAACCGCAAGGGAAATATTCAAGAAGGTGGAAAACTTTTTGAGGCACATATCAACTGGGAGCATACCATTGGCGTGTGCATCGACGGTGCTCCGGTGATGTTTGGTTGCCGTTCCGGTTTTCAGAGACTTTAGTGAAAGAAAAATCCTCAGGTGCTGTTGATACACACTGCACAATTTATCGATAAGCACTAATAGTGAAATGATGTTCTGAATTACGAGATTCAAGCGATGAACATCATCAAAGCAAACGCACTCAACTACCGTCTGTTAGCTGTCAGTAATGTGTTGTTTTGATTTTTGGATTGAAATGACACGGTCAAACCCTGACATTGCAAAGATGTCTCTTAAAACACTGCTGCTATTTCCAATGTATTGCATTCATGTATTGCATTGTGTGAGACAGCGTTTCCCACTTTCCTTACCATCAAAAAGAAATTACAGGATAAACTGAATGTCACACCAGAAATAAGGGTTTCCGTCTCCGAAACGGAGCCGAACATCGAAGAGCTGGTTACTTTGCTTTAAGTAAAATGGTCTGCTTTTGTGAATAAATAATTTCTTACATAATTTTGTTTTTTTGTCATGTTATGTACCAGGTATTCATAAAAGGGGATGGAAAACCTCCAGAGGAGGAGAAAATAGTGGTCTTCCGTGCATACTAGTGATCTAATTAGCAGAAACTTCTGTACATTCTGGGATGCCATCACAATTCTTCTGCTTAAAATAGCTTAATTAGTTGAAATGCAACCCTTGGATAATCAATATAAAGAATGACCTAACGTTGGGGATAAATAGTATCCCAAACCTGGAAAAAAGAGGAAGGTGATATCAAAAGTTCAAGAACCACTGTGATATATGTGTAACGTAGTTTTCGGTGTATGAAACGTGGTTTCTTTCTGCCAAATGAACGTAAATGGGTCTAACGCGGTTGTTAATACCGGATGTTCGGGATATTTTCGGACTGTTTTCGTTTCTCATTTATTTTATAACCAATTGATCAACTGATTTCCCATAACTTCATGTATATTTATTGTACCTCAATGGGGCATTGCGTCGATTAAGTTGTGGTTTTCGGGGTTGCGGGTCTATGGTAGTGCGGTTCATAGACCGGAAATTACGATACGCGAATGAAATTTTTACCATGTTAATTATTCTGCATTTTATAGGAGACCGCAAATCATGGAAAAAACTGTAAGGGGACCTGCTTGTAAATCTTCCTGAAAAGTTTGAGAACCATTGAGCTAATGGATTGTCAGATTCATACAATTTACTCATCTCCACAAAAACACTCCTCTCTTCTACTTATCTATGAAAAATTGATAATATTCTGATATCTTACACTATTATCATACTATTAATAAAGTATCACGTTATCACTGAGGCTTGATAATGTTCTTATTTAGCGAGGCTATAGTGTTGCTATATTGGACAGAACTAAGCTAATTACATACTAAATCATTTTTAATTAATTGTCATTGTTTTGTATTCCGCAACCTCATTTCGAACTTCGTTATCATGCAATATATCAAAAGGCGAATTTCATCTCAAGAATAAATCATTCAAAGCAAGACTTTAAAGAATGTTTGTCCTTCTTAATGGAGATTCTCTGAATAGTATTCAGCAACGGTATTGTATTATGTAAGTAGAGGGCGGCGAGCTGGCAGAATCGTTAGCACGCCGGGCTAAATACGTAGCCGTATTTCATCTGCTGTTACGTTCTGAGTTCAAATTCCGCCGAGGTCGACTTTGCCTTTCATCCTTTCGAGGTCGATAAATTAAGTACCAGTTAGCCACTGGGGTCGATGCAATCGACTTAATCCGTTTGTCTGTCCTTGTTTTCTCCCCTCTGTGTTTAGCCCCTTGTGGGTAGTAAAGAAATAGGTATTTCGTCTGCCGTTACGTTCTGAGTTCAAATTCCACCGAAGTCAACTTTGCCTTTCATTCTTTCAGGGTCAATAAATTAAGAACCAGTTACGCACTGGGTCGATGTAATCAACTTAATCCGTTTGTCTGTCCTTGTTTGCCCCCTCCCCCCTCTGTGTTTAACCCCTTGTGGGTAGTAAAGAAATAGTTATTGCATTATGTAAGTAGCCAATATATTCAATTCGCAGAATGTTCACTTTGTCAAAATGTATCAATAAATAGGCATCACGTGGAAGGAAGCAGAGAATAGGAGAGAAATAAGTATTTCATGATTGACGTTTACTTCATATTGTAGTGAATATGACATTCTGTAAGTATTGTGACATAGTGACACTATGATACGACAGGATTTCGTAATTGTGTCATGTACTGCATTGAGGGTCTCTTATTTTGTGAACATTTGTGTTTGTTCACATTTGCATCAGTGGAGGCACATGGCCTAGTGGTTAGAGCAGCGGACTCGCGGTCGAGGGATCGGGGGGTTCGAATCTCAGACCGGACGATGTGTGTGTTTATGAGCGAAACACCTAAGCTCCACGCGGCTTCGACAGAAGGTAATGGCGAACTTCTGCTGGCTCTCACCTGCGATGGATCGGCGTACCGTTCTGGTGGGGAACCTATACGCCAAGAAACCGGGAAACCGGCCCTAATGAGCCAGGCATGGCTCGAGAAGGAACAAACAACAACATTTGCATCACTAAACAACATGTGTAAAAGGAAAGGATACCTGAAAATTGCAGAGGGAAAAGGTTGAGTTCAAAATTCGAAATCAAACAACGACGAAACGAAAAAGGAGATTTAAGTATAATAATAAAAGAATACAGAAGAGAATATATTCAACATTAACTGGATATAAATTATGATGATAAGCTGACTGTTCAGAAATGAGACAGAGAAATGGAAAAGAAGCGAAACATTCAACATAAAAAGGTACTTTTGGTTAAGCTAGAGAAATAGAATAAATAAATAAGATTTATATTTCTGTATGAGGTATTTTTTAATTTAAAAAATTTTTCGTTTTGTCATTTTCTATAATTTTCATCGTAAATTCTTCATTGTGCAATTCTGCCATCTTTCATTCTTAGCTTTTGGCTTCCTCATCATTGATTGCTAACTTTTCCAGTATCACTTCCTTCTACCTGTTCATTCCTCCTCTTATCATAACACCCCCTCTCACCATCCTACCACGGCGTTACCCAATTATCTCTTTGAAAAACGCAAAATATACGCACAAATACCCACTCACACACACTCACACACACACACATACACATACACACTCGAACGCACACAAGCTCGCACGTAGGCAAAACGTAGACTTACGGGGATATAAACACACCAGCATTGGTTGTCAAGTGATGGTTGGGAGACCAACACAGATACAAAGAAACGCACATAAATAATACATGCATACACTCACACACACACACACACACGCACACACACACACAAATATATATATATATATAGACACATGCAGACATACACTCGCACACATGAATACACCACACACACACATATATATATATATATACATGCTGCGCTTCTTTCTGTTTCCGTCTACCAAATCCACTCACAAGGCTTTGGTCGACCTGAGGCTATAGTAAAAGACACTTGCTCACTGTGCCATGCAGTGGGGATGAATCCGGAACCAAGTGGTGGGAAAGCAAGCTTTTTAGCCCACAGCCACACCTTTTACATCCATCATATTTTGTACGAAAACGAAACAATGTAGCCTGACTGCGATATATAATATTAGTTTCAAATTTTGGGCACAAGGCCAAAAATTTCGAGGAAAGGAGCTTAACCAATTACATCGACTCCAGTACTCAAATGGTACTTTTGTTATTGACTTCGGAAGGATAACGGGCAAAGTGGACCTCGCCGGAATTTCAACTCAGAACGCGAAGACTGATGAAATATCGCCAAGTAATTTACCCAGCGAACTAATGATTCTTTTTTTACTGTAGGCACAAGGCCCGAAATTTTGGGAATGGGGCCAGTCGAGTAGACCGACCCTAGTACGCAATTGCTAATTAATTTATCGAACCGAAAGGATGAAAGGCAAATTCGACCTCGGCTGAATTTGAACTCAGAACATAATACCTATTTCTTTACCATCCACAGGGGGCTAAACACAGAGGAGTCAAACGAGGACAGACAAACGGATTAAGTCGATTATATCGAGCCCAGTGCGTAACTAGTACTTAATTTATCGACCCCGAAAGGATGAAAGGCAAAGTCGACATCGGCGGAATTTGAACTCAGAACGTAACCGCAGACGAACTACCGCTAAGCATTTCACCCGGCGTGCTAACGTTTTTGTCAGCTCGCCACCTTTAACACGATGTGAAATACATCAAGGTAGGGAAATGAAATTTGTTTCGGATTGCATAGTGCCAGTCAGCCTTAGAAAGGCATATAAATAAAGACATGAACAGGTTCGGTATTTCAGATGTAATGTTTCCGCCTCGTTAAGAAAAACATGGTATATTGAAACGTACAGTGACAGACGAAGTCTAGTCTCTAACAAACTAAAGAACTAACCTAACTAATCAAAACATGTTTATTGATATGAGATTTAAAGAAGGAAGCTTACACACACACACATACACAGAAGCATATATACATATGTATGTATGTATGTATGTATGTATGTATGTATGTATGTATGTATGTATGTATGTATGTATGTATGTATGTATGTATGTATGTATGTATGTATGTATGTATGTATGTATGTATGTATGTATGTATGTTTGTATATACACTGCACCTGAATTGTGCGAGAGGACCTATGTCGTATATGAAATCATCTGTGGTAAATGTGACGCCTCCTACATCGGAAGCACAAGTAAACTCCAAGCACGCATTAAGGAACACATGCAAACAGACACTTCCATGAAGAAACATCTACGGAAATGCCAGACCCGGGAATTCAGTGCACAGCAAGGCAACACAGTGGAACAGGGGCAAACTTAGAACGTCTGAGCCCATCCTCATACAGCAAAAGAAACCCAAGATCAACAATGGAAGGGAGTTACAGGAAGTTAGTTTGTTGCTATAGCAACACCCTTCCGTGCACGTCTACTCCACACACGCTCACACACACGCACATCGGCAACATTCGTCAATTTCTTGAAAAATGGGATCATAACCCCGATAATTCAAGTATTTGTTTTCTTGTGATTTTCTTTGCATTTACTTCATATTGTTTTGACCTTACCCACGATCTTTTATAGAATACATATATACATACATAAATACACACACACATATGTATATATATATACATATATATATATATATATATATATATATATGGGGTCAAAACAACCATTTTTAAGGAACCGTAACTCTACGGTATGCAAACAATTGTATTAGAAATAAGATAACTGAAAATTAGATGACCGCCCCTCGTACCCATCGCGTAACCCCCCCCCCCAAAAAAAAAATACTGTAATTTTCTACATTAATCATATAATCTCTGATACATGTATACTAAATTGCTTATGGGTATGAAACATTCGATCATATTTGAATGTAGAAACCTTGTTTAAAATATCTGATGACAAAAAATAGCAAAGACACTGAGATATAAGCCAATTGGTTGGTAGTTACCCCTCCAACATGGTAAAATTACAAATTTTCAATATGCGTTAAATGAATTATGTTTTTAGAAAATGAATACATTTGTTAAATGATTTTCTGTTTTTTAGATTATTTCAGAGCTGAATTTTATTATAGTTTTACAAAAATACCTACATAAGTTTAAGCTGTTATAATTTATATATTTAAAATTATATAATGCCAACTAGAAGTAAAAGCCGTAATTCAGCATATGGATTTCCTGCGGAATTTCCTACAGCAATGACTTCATCAAAGTCTGATGTATTCCACCATTAAGTATACCTAAGAAAACGTGAAGAATAGATATCGAAAACTTCTCCCACAGCGAAGCAATGCAACCAGATTGTTGCTACAGATATGCAAACAACATGGGGCAAATTTCTTTTCCTTATAATGGGTTTGAGGGAATAGCTCTAAAAATTGAGAGATTCATTGAGTTTGCTTATAAATTAAACAAAATACCTATTTCTTTACTACCCACAAGGGGCTAAAGACAGAGGGGACGAACAAGGACAGATAAACGGATTAAGTCGATTATATCAACCCCAGTGCGTAACTGGTACTTATTTAATCGACCACGAAAGGATGAAAGGCAAAGTCGACCTCGACGGAATTTGAACCCAGAACGTAGCGGCAGACGAAATACGGCTACGCATTTCGCCCGACGTGCTAACGTTTCTGCCAGCTCGCCGCCTTAAATTAAACAAAATACCTATCAAGCTCAGAGGAGATAGCTTTGATAAGAAATTAGAGGAGTTCAATGAAATGCTTCATATATATATACCTGTACTTGTTATGACAAACAAATAAAAAGCTCTGACTGCCATACTATCAAGTTAGTGACAAAACAACTGAAGCTAGAATAGGCTACGAAAATAGACAAAGATTCATATTAAATGTGCAGAAATCAAGACAAATTTTACTCCACTTTGACTGGAAAAGCCAATGGTCATTTAATTAAATAGTATATACTATTAATGCATATTTTATGGTGTTCACTATTCATGTATTTCGTTTGAGGTTCGTGCATAGTTTTTTTTTTATTGCATGTCATAAGACATTAAGAATTGACATTTTTTCTGGATATAGGCTACTTTTTATAAAACAAAATTTCTGCAAACTATATAAATAAATATAAATTACAAAAACTGATTTATTTCAGGTGGTGGTGAGGGGTTGCATATAATTTATAAAATGTTATATAGGTAATATTTAACCAAAAACAAAATAAGTTTACAGTCTCCTTGCCTTTACAGTATTCAAAACGTAGAATTAGTGGGGTGGCTATGCGTGGGGCAGGTCGAATACTTTTTTAAAACTTGCTAATTTATTTCTCACACCAAAATGAACACAAAGCAAAATGTGGAATCAGAATATATAATTTCAACCCCACCCTAATATATATATATATATAAGAATAAAAATTTACACAAAAATTCTATATATATAGAAATTCGGGGTGAGTACTTGATAATTATAAGCACCTGTGTATACCGTTTGGTGGTGTAGGTGGTGGAGTAAATTGATCAAAATAAAATAAAAACATGATGCGAAGGATTCAGCGGTACATATGTTTCGGGCCTTTATTAGACAGATTTATAACAATGCATAATGTATGTCTGTGGCCTTCTTCAGCCGCGCACAACAGCTTCCACAAGGACATGTGTTACATCAAAAATTCTTGGTTGGGGATGCAAATCCTCTCATTCGCGTACGACATAATGCCGCAGCAGCATAGAATTGAAGCGTCCATCTCTTTCTTAAGAAAGAGATGGACGCTTCAATTCATAATGTATGTCTGAAGAAGGCCACAGACATACATTATGCATTGTTATAAATATGTCTAATAAAGGCCCGAAACATATGTACCGCTGAATCCTTCGCATCATGTTTATATATATATATATATATTTGTTGAAATAGAAAGATGAATTTTCTTGTTACAGATTATTCAAAAGTTTAACCGATACCTGGGTAGCAAAAATCACAGCAGAAAAAAGCACGGTTGGAGATAAGACCATTTGGTGTTGCAACCGCGCGTTGGTGCGGATAATTGAAGTTTAATATTATTAGTGAATGGAAGAAATGGAGTTGAACGAAGATTCTACAGAATTCCTTTTATTACATTCTACACATGTTTCAAAGGCCACAAATTTCCAAATTCTTTTTAAATAAGGGTACCATATTGTGGCTTTCTCTTCAGGAAAAAACAGGAATTCCGTTGACAGAACAAAACAAAACAGAGGCGCAGCAACGCAATTCGAACGAGGACGCTCCTTAAGAGCCCATGGCTGAACTCATGGGTTCAGCCATGGGCTCTTAAGGAGCGTCCTCGTTCGAATTGCGTTGCTGCGCCTCTGTTTTGTTGTGTTCTGTCAACGGAATTCCTGTTTTTTCCTGAAGAGAAAGCCACAATATGGTACCCTTATTTAATAAGAATTTGGAAATTTGTGGCCTTTGAAACATGTGTAGAATGTAATAAAAGGAATTCTGTACAATCTTCGTTCAACTCCATTTCTTCCATTCACTATATATATATATATATATATATATATATATAAGCTTTTATTCTTTTACTTGTTTTAGTTATTTTACTTCAGACATACTACATCACCGCCTTGAGGGGTTTTAGTCGAACAAATCGACCCTACGACTTACTTTCAGCCAAGTACTTATTCTATCGATTTGTATTGCTGAACTGCTACATTGTCAAGCGGTGATGGGAGGACAAATATAGACAGAAAGACACACACACACACATACATACATATATATATATAAATATATATATATATATAATATATATATACGAAGGGTTCCTTTCAGCTTCCGTCTACCAAATCCACTTACAAGGCTTTGGTCAGTTCGAAGCTATATTAGAAGACACTTGCCCAAGCTGCCACGCAGTGGGACCGAACCCGTAACCATGTGGTTCGGAAGCAAGCTTCTTACCACACATCCACGCCTGCGCCTATGTATATATATATATATATATTACCATTCATCTATATAAAAATATGTGTGACTATGTATGCGTACGTGCATGTGTGAGTGTGTGCCTGTGCGTGGGTGCATGCGTTTGTGTGTAACTGATTACACATGCACAGGCTTACATGCTACTCACAATAATGAGTACATAAGCGTACATAAGCATTTATTTACGTATTTGCCTTTATACGATTGTGTTGAATGTGTGTATATGTGTGGTCGTATGTATGTCAATGCGCTTTTATTAATCATTCGTTTGTTTTATGTAGAAAGAATGAGAAATGGAAATTGAGAAAGAAGCCAAATAAATTAAAGCTATAAAATTCATATCATACAATGATATGATGCTATATTATCAAATGTTGAAGTATGCATGATAATGGATATGCAAAAACTCCAGTGCTATCAATAATTATCTGCCAAACCTCATAAAATTCAGCAATTATTTGTCTTATTTTATTTATCCAATTTCCGAAGAATTGCCTGAAGTCTTAATAAAAACGAAATTCCTCACCAATAAAGTGTCGATATTACTTCATCAAAATAAGCCACTCCTCTTAATTGTGAATTATTTTCACTGAAGAAATTAGCTTTTTTTTTTCATCTATATTTGATAATTACATTATTATTAATTAGAACAAGATATCGATGATTGTTTGATTCGCTTCCGATACACATTTACTTCTTTAATAGATCAATAACCGGTAATCATATTAGCTCAGAAAATTGCATTTGGAAATAAGTATTGAAAGGAATTATTGAGTTGAGTTATCGTCACATTGACATGCAACAATTATGATAAATTGCAGTAAATCGTGAGGTGTCATAAATGAATGGATTTTATGCTGGCATGTGGAATATATCCCAAATATTTGCCACAGTAAGATCGGGTTTGTCCCAGTTTAGCCAACTACTAAAGATTAATTGAACACAAATAATTGAACACATTATATGGAACAGTCATTTGTGAATTCGAATGGGAAGAGCGATTTATGGAACTCTGTTTTAGATTTCGGTTTGTAATATCAAAGACAAAATTTGGAATTAATTCAAATTGCACAAATGGGCATATTTCATATAATATTTAGTGACAACAGATAACTTCTAAGTTTAGAAAATGTAACTAAACGTACGGACATTCGACAAGAGTAGATGCTAAAAATATTTTTTATAAAACACTTTTTCCTCCAACTAATTTGAAAATGATAATTGCTGGGATGTTTTTCACAAGTGACCTGATTTCAAGAATGCAAAAGTTCCTCAAGAAATGCATAGTTTCCATCATGGCATTGATAATCAACAACAGCGTACACGTGACGCAAGTCAGTGATATTTAAATTTATATGGAAAAAAATTATTTAACATCAGACGTCCATACATCTGACTGGTGTTAATTTCATACGTCTTCCGCTTCTACATCACTTGCCACCAGGGTAGATTTTCTCTTTCGTTCAAGAAGTATTGATAAAATAACTGCGCTTGACCAAAGGTGATTTAATTGATTTTACTGTCTCTATGAGTTTTTGTATTATACCAAGTGAGAAATCAATATTATCGCAGGGAGATATAGGACGAAATCTCAGGAAACTGCTAATCTAATTTCTTACTGTTTACAATTTTTCTATATCCAAAATTGGGGTTTTCTTTGGTGAATGATATAATTTCTAGAGTCCATTATGATTTATATCTATCTTTCTACCTATCTAACAAACTGGTTATCTGTCTGTCTATATGCAAAATATTTATTTCCAATCTATAATTTAAAGTCACAGAATCACGCACCGAAGCGCATACATACACACACACACACGCACACACACACACACACACATATATATATATATATATCTGTGTGTGTGTGTGTATGCGCTTGTGTGCATGATTGCATGATTTTAATTATAAATTGGAAAGAAATATTTGGTCAGCTCGTGGCTATAGTAGAAGGCACTTGCTTAAGGTGACACGCACTGGGACTGAACCCGGAACCGTATCGCTGGGAAGCAAGCTTCTTACCAAACAGATATTGTATATTGAGATTAAGAAGGCAGTCAGTATTTTGGATAATCCTTTATTAGCGCTTCGTTCGTTATATATACATATATATATATAACGCTTCGTTCGTTATATATACATACACACAGATATATTCGTTTCTTGCCGGACGAAATGCTTAGCAGCATTTCTTCCGTGCTTACGTTCTCAGTTCAAATTCCTTTGACTTTCATCCTTTCGCAATCGATAAAATATGTGACCAGTGGAGCATTGGGATCGATATGATCGATTTATTTCTTCCTCCAAAACTTGCTGGCCTTGTGCCAAAATTTGAAACTACTAATATTGTTTTACCTTCTCCACTAACAAGTTCTAACCAAACCTCCACAGAAAGTCAGCTTTCCAGATTTTTCTCTCATCTAACGATTTCTTTGCAGCGTTTCAAAGGAAATATTACGACGTTTCAAAGGAAATATTAACCACATCGGTGCGGAGAGGAAGATTGGAATGTTTTAAACTCTTAACCTCCTTCAATAGCCTGTAATTGCTTCACCAATCTCAATCTAATTAGCCAAGTGTTTGCAATAACATATAAGAAATACAAAACAATTGAAAATATAGCTCAGATCATTCTATAGGCAGTAGAATAGTTAGAAGAACGGAAAATTTCTTGATGGTACCTCTGTCAGCTCCTTATATGCTGAGATCAAATCGCGCCATGGTTAACCTTACCTTTGATCCCTCGAAGTCGACGAAATATACTACCTGCTTAGTACTGGGTTTGATGATATCGACAAGTCCCTACCTTTAAAGTAGCTGTCGTTTAACCTAAGTTCGAACTATATTATATGTGTAGCGAATTGCTGGAGTCTTTAGTGTGTTAGAAAAAATGTCACGCAGTAATTGTTCCGACATTTTGGGATTTGAGTTCGAATTCCAGGTAGGTAAACTTTACTTTTTGAAGTCGATAAAAAGTACCTATCTAGGGCAGAGGATTGCCAGAATTAGTAGAATGTTGAAAGGGATTCATTGTCGTATCTGTTCTGGCTCTGCTCATTCTGAGTTCTTATCCCGCCCCGTCACCGAAAAAACGGTGATATGTCTGGTAGGAATTACGACAGATAGGTATTACTAGCAACGCAAGAAGAAAAAAATAAACAATGGGAGCATAGGTTCTTTGGTTCAATTGGAAGAGCTGCTGCCACGATTACCATTATATACGGATTTAAATTTTAGTTTACCCTTTTACTTGTTTCAGTCATTTGACCGTGGCCATGTTGGAGTACCGCCTTTAGTCGAGCAAATCGAACCCAGAACTTATTCGTTGTAAGCCTAGTACTTATTCTATCGGTCTCTTTTGCCGAACCGCTAAGTTACGAGGACGTAAACACACCAGCATCGGTTGTCAAGCAATGTTGGGGGGCCAAACACATATACACACACATACGTATACATATATATATATATATATATATATACGACGGGCTTCTTTCAGTTTCCGTCTACCAAATCCACTCACAAAGCTTTGGTCGGCCCGAGGCTATAGTAGAATACACTTGCCCTAGGTGCCGCGCAGTGGGACTGAACCCGGAACCATGTGGTTGATAAGCAAGCTACGTACCACACAGCCACTCCTACGACTAATATCTATTACTATATATCTGTTCCCATCGAGAAAACTTGTCACAGTTCAAGATAGCTAAACAATCCGCCAGAGACAACAATGGAAGTATAATGTTGCTATTATTCACCGATTATTGTCGGATTCAAACAAATTAAAACCGCTTTCTGGAACAACCCCCATCCCCTACAATCGCTCTGCTGCTGAAATTATTTATACCAGCATCAACAATAAACTAAAAATGTATTAAAAGAAATAAACAAATTCAAATATAAGCTTCTTGTTTGGTATCTCGTCTTAAAATCTGAGACTTAACGAGGAGAAAGCTAGAGAGAAAGCACGAAAGACAGACAACGGCAAGCTGATAAGATTCACAGAGAAATACGGAGAGAGCACATAAATGTCCAAACTATTGAACTAATCGCTTGCAGCCATTTATTTTTATTTTTTATTTTTTTTTTTTTTAGATGAAAAATGTGAGAGATGAAGAGCCAAGTACTAACATTACACTATCGTCAAGTGAATAAAATTTGACTCAGAAATGTTTCTGCGTTTCTTATTATAATTTTAGTTTGTCCGAAGAGGAAGATATACTTAGAAATTATTGATCTGAGATTCGGCCTCGTGAAACTTAAGGTTTCGTAAGCTCGTCACAAGAACTTAGCTTGTCAAGCGAGATAACTCTCACCAATTGTGTTGAGTGCCTACTTCTTTTGTTTGTCCACTCTTATTTATAATCTGAAGGTTTGATGGAAATATAGTCGAAGAGGATTTCGTCTGTTGCTACGTTCTGAGTTCAAATTCCGACGAGGTCGACTTTGCTCTTCATCTTTTCGGGGTAGATTAAATAAGTACCAGTTACGCACTGGGGTCGATGTAATCGACTTAATCCGTTCGTCTGTCCTTGTTTGTCCCCTCTTTATTTAGCCCCTTGTGGGTAATAAAGAAACAGAAATATAGTTGAAGATAAAACATACTATATGAGAGTATTACTGTTAGATGTTTTTCGGGAGAGTTACATTTGGAATAAGCGTTTAGGTTAATGTTGCAGAAACAGCGGGAGAAAAAGAGGGAGAGAGAGAGAGAGAGAGAGAGAGTATTCTGTGTGTGTGCCTGTGTGTGTGTGTGTGTGTGTGGTGTGTGTGTGTGTGTGGTGTGTGTGTGTGTGTGTGCCCGCGTGTGTGTTGTGTGTGTATGCGTGTATCAAAGAAGTCTACGTACAACCTTGATTGTACCAGATTTTTGTATTTCGAAAATAGATTGCTTGCACGCGATATGTTCTCATTGAAACAGCTAAATTTCTGACCGTACATTGAGACACATGACAAACCAGTAACATAATGCTATCATGCATCTTCTATGTTTTTATTACACTATTAGTCACTTTTTTTATGCTTCTATATTAAGTTTCTATTATTCTATGTCTTGGTTACAGTGACATAAATGATATAAGGCTTGAAGCCTATACCAGTATTAAAGATTGTGAGTTCGCTCTTAGACTGAGACTACACACAAACACACACACACACACACACACACACATACATACATATATATATATATATGTGTGTGTGTGTGTGTGTGTATGTACATGTATGCATCATACATTATTAGGCTAACGTACACTAATGGGATCAAATAAGACAGAAACATGTTCCTACCGTTACTTCTCCTATTAACAATGATAAATTTTTTTCCTAACATTGAAAATATCATTTTCTGTGAAATTAATTTTTAAAATACCATGAAATTATTGAAAGTTTTCTTTTTGAAAGAAGCTCAAGATGTCACAAGGTTACACTTTACTTTCTACTGAGATTTATCTATTTAGTAAAAAAAAGCTGTTCGTTATTCACTACATCAACCACAGCCAGAAATATGCGTCAGTGCTTCTTATGCATATGTGTGTGTGTGTGTGGTGTGTGTGTGTGTGTGTGTGTGTGTGTGTCTTTGTCTGTGTATCTGACAACCTAATTCATGATTTATGTATAGCATATCATTTTTGTAAGAATACTGTTTTGTATCAGATGCTTCTAAATGTTTGCTTCACAGTGGAAAGAACCGCATTTACTAAAACAAGATAATCTGGTACTTTTAAAAACACAAAGATCTTATCACAGCCGTTATAATCTAAACGGACGTATATCTCATCTATTGTAATCATGAACGAATGTTAAGCGTCACAATGTCTGGCGATCCTTCTTTGAATGCTCATGCGTATATAGTAGTGCCAAAACACCGTCGCAATTCATATGTCTCTTCATCCGGAAGTGCGTCAGACATTTTGTATCCAAATGATGGCTCCCTAAAGAAACAATAACAATGTTTATGCTACAAAAGCACAGTTCCGAAATTGCATCTCAAATAATGTCATTGATACGTGAAGCTACACACACCACACCCTCAAAGGTCTAACTCAGTTTCTACGAAGGGTTGCTGAAAAGTTCCTGGCCTTGTGTAAAAGTAAATACAGGTGGGTCAGTCAATTGTGGCTTTATTCAACATACTCCCCTCTCATATTTACGTACTTATTGCAGCGGCCCTTCAGCTTTTCTAAGCCCTGTAATGTTGGTTCTCTACCTAAGCCTTTTGCCACACCCATAAAGTCAGGAACTTTTTAGAACTCCCTGATATATTGTCTCTTCTACCACCACCTCTGGTATTCTAAACTTGTTACCGCCGTATCTTCTGAAATCACTATTTGTCAACAGGGTGTTATCAAATACTGATTACTGGATGAGAGCCATTGACTCCATTATGTATTTCCGTAACCAAACAGTGTGAAAAAATATTCTAAAACATTTACATAGACGATGTACTGATTAAATCTAATGTATTTCAAGTTTGAACAAAAAAAAAACCTTTGATAATAATAAGTTAACCTCTTCACAACTCTTCCTTCTAAACAGTACTATTATCACTATTTATATTACTACTCCCACCACTATCCCTACTCTCACAACAACAACCACCACAACGACCTCCACTACCACCACCATAATCTCAACCTCCATCACCATAATCTCAACCTCCACCACAGCAACAGCCATCACCACTTCTACCACTACTAATTATTATTGTTACTATTAATACTGTTATTATTATTGCTGTTACTGATGCTGTTGTTCTTGTTGCTGTTACATAATAAAATAAAGAAAGAATAAAATGAATGCCAAACTGGAGAAACCAAAAATTGAAAGAAAGGGAGATAAAAGGAATGGAGGGAGGCACTATGTTGAAAAGAAAAAAAATTAAACGATAGAAAATTCCAACTGAAGTATGGTATGGAATATTGCCTTCCGTTTGTTTACTGAAAAATCAAAAATTTGCCACTTGATGGCAATCAAGGATTTTATTGAAAGTTTGCTAAAGGTGTGGGAAAAAATCAATATTCAGAGCAAATGTCCCCTATTATATAGAAAACAACCCTAAATAATGTATCTAATTGCCTGGCGGTTAGAACGTTTATTGATAGCTAAAAATATCTGAAAATTCAAACAGTGAAGCTAAAGTTATTTCTCTGGCGGTGATGAGAAATGATAGTTTTGTTATTGTTGTTGCTGCTCTTCTTAGTTTTAGTGGCGGGGATGGTGAGGGATACGGTAGCGTTGTTGGTGGCTTTCATATTAG
>NC_043009.1:10852243-10869743 GCF_006345805.1 Octopus sinensis | reverse complement strand
AACAACGCTTGAAATGTAGTTCAAATAAATAAAGAATCATGAAAATGTGTTGTAACATTTCCAATAACGAACCAAAATTAAGGGAACATTTTGACACCCGAAAAGACAAAGACAATCAGAAAGTCTTTAAAAATGCTTCAACTCTTAGTGTCGGTGGAATTTCCAATTCTATTTAAAGAAGCAACCTTCAATTAAATTTAATGTGTGTTAATGGGAAGCTAAAGATATTTCACAGTTACTTTTGATTTACATGATACAGCATATGGTATATATGTGTCTATGGCAATGTGTATGTGATGTAAGCGCATGCGTAAGTTTGTGGATGTACATATGTATATATATATATATATTTGTGTGGAGTGGGGTATAAACTTACGTATATACATATACGCATACATACAAAAATATACATACATACATACACCCCTCACACACACATATATATATATACTTTTGCAAAATAGTTTTAAGAATAAATATAATTCTTGTTTCAATGAAATTTATGTGTAGTTTGTTACTCTTTATGGTTTCTATATACATATAGGTATGTATATACATACGTACATACATATATACATACATACATACATACATACATACATACATATATATATATATTATATATATATATATATATATATATATATATATATATATTGTATAAACCACTAAGCCTAACAAACTTGACATAAATTTCATTGAAGCAAGAATTATATTAATTTATATGACTAAAATTATTTTAGATCACTAATTGATAAATGTAAAATTTAATCATCACTGCTTTCCAGAATAGACAACGTGCTGTTTTTCAGCTGCTTTTATATGTAAGAATCACACCTTGTAGCAAATGACTGATATTAATAAACGTAGCAAATTCTGTATGTCCGTATTTTGAAGAGTCAATTTTATCTCCTTATCTTTTCTAGAAACTTTGGTATCTAAATCACTAATACAAAGACAATAAGCTTTCATCCCGGTCATTCGCTTAGAATTCCACGTTATCTGGAAGATGGACATTTAAGTCACCGACAAGATAAAGGAAACAATGCTGAAGTGTCGGAAAAATTTGGAAGCAAAAGCAATTAAGTGATATAGTATAACAGTTTCTGATATAGTATATCAGTTTCTGATATAGTATAACAGTTTCCAGTATGACCTACAACATGCTGGGCATTAAGTTCCTGTTTCGGAGAGAAAAGTACACAATTTGGTGTTCGTATATATTATATGTTATATATTATATATATATAAACCGAGCACCTCATTTAACAATATTATAAGGGCTCTTTATCTGGGGATTATATATGTTTTCAAACGTTTTGCCTAACTGTGCTTCTTTTGCGATATAGACGCACAAAAGTGATCATGTGTAAGATTTATGATCATTAATTTTTTTACCAGATCCGTCATCTATGAAAAATATTTTAGGGGAGTGCCATTGTAATTTCATAAATATATATAAGGAGTCAACAAGACTGAATAAAGTTCAGTAGATTTCTATTCCTTCTTGCTATTTATCTTTTTATTTGTGCAATCATCAGTTAACCATCTGTAATTATTCCGAATCATGGAAGCCAAGCGTAGTAGTAATGGTGAAGAAGCATACGTACAAAATAGATTTGTGTACTTTTAGATGACAACGGGAAGATAATAAAACTATTGAAAGCAGAGGTTGTTCTGGATAATTTAATCATAACTGCTTGCACTTGCAATATGACTGTCTATAGATGTAGCTTTGTTGAACCTAAATAGAATTATGTTTATCTTGAATATATGAGGGACAGTAAAATATAGATAAATGATAACTTTTTTGCGATGAAGATATTCGAGTTATCAATAATTAGAAAAACATTTTGTATATGTATAATAGTTCTCAGCATAACATGTTCAATTCTACATTAATGCCTTCTCTGCTTTCTATAGTCACGGATTCTCTAGTGAGTACATTTTTTATCGAGTTAACTGTTCGTCACTATTTGTGTGTCATATAACAGAGAGGGAGCAAAAAAAAAATTCTGTATTTTAAAATAAATGGATTCCTTACCAAACATCTTTAAAATAAAAATAGTATTTAGAAAGTACTTGACGAAAATAAAATATCCAGACTCGTAGGTCATTGTCCGAGCGTTGGCATTCAACTAAAGTAATTATCTCATATATTTTAGTCGCCTGTCTGGCTATAGAAGGTAGCCAAAATAATGTAACTCAATGGAAAAGATTAAAATGAAGAAAATAAGTGTCTTTGAATAATTTACAGAAGATCTAGCTCGCATCATGAAAGTTGTTAAAAGACTTAATTTTGTGTGAGTTCATCGTCCGTAAATATAAAATATTACCCACTAGGTAACTGTCTGACAGTCTCTAATTTTAGTCTACTTTTGTGTTTGAGTGATTCATTTTCAAGCTCGAAAATCTGGAATTAAAGCCGTAAGAATCCTGACAAATTAGAATACCTTACTGTGGTGCTCAAACAACACAGAATATGATTATACAAGATAACGTAGTAGAAAGTGTGTTAGGTTAATCAAATACACAAGACTGTCGCAAAAATGACTATAAAAAGTTATAGAAAGAAAGTAGAAACATGATAAAGAATAATCGAAATCCAATAGTGATTGGTATCTATACATAATTCTACATCATGTTTCTTATAATAGCTTTTTATTTTCATTTCAAACGTCATCATTCATATTTTGACTAAGAACATCACACCTCTGATGTACCAGTTTATTCGATATTATCGATCCGAATATGTATGTATGTATGTATGTATGTATGTATGTATGTATGTATGTATGTATGTATGTATGTATGTATGTATGTATGTATGTATGTATGTATGCATGTATGTATGTATGTACGTATGTATGTATGTACGTATGTATGTATATATGTATGTAAATATATATATGTATATATATATATATATGCATATATACATATGTATATATATATATATATATATATATGCATATAATATATATATATATATATATATATATATAATATATAATATATATATATATATATATATTCACATACATATATACAATGTGTTTACATATACGTGCGGTATATATATATATGTATATATATATTGGAAGATAACAATGCTTGGATTTTCCATATCTATAACATACAGCATTACCATTACTACCATCTCTAAAAAAAACATTAATATTGAACTCAAGGAAAGATAACTGTACGTAACAAACCCAATTACACTTGACTCCTAAGATATTGTTATTTCTAGCCCACAGCGAATTATCTTCACAATGAAATTGATAGCAATGATTTTTAGAGTGAAGAGTTCAGATATAACTTACGGCGATAAAATGTTGATAACAGCATGAGGAATGCGTAGAGTAAAACAACAAAGACAAAAGATAATCCAAAAACATTATATATATTAAGCCATACTTTTCGTGTTTCACTTACATCTCTCGTTAGAAAAATGCTTTATTTTTCAGCATTTATAATCATATTATATGAAACCATCCAATAATACTTTAGATAATTTTAATTTTCAATAGCAACGTCATCCTTGTTACAGCAGTATGTAAAAATAGGTTATTTAAGATATTTCCATTAACGTTATATTATGGGAGTAGATTTAGGATTAAATCTTAAAATAATTTCTCCTTGAGAGGGTAGATATAGATTAGAATAGAATTTTATAAAGGAATAAGAAAAACACTCGAAAAGCATGTGGCTTAAATAAATAATATAAACATAGTACAGAGTAGATATGATAAATAGGTAAAGTCTTTACAGCTGTTTCTAGAATAGCCAAGAAAATGGATGATGATATTAAGTAAGGATTCAGCAAAAGCTAAGTATTCTGCCATTAGTAATAGATTAATATGAAAATATAGAAATGAAGAATATACCCAATCAAGAATATAGTAGTTACCAGTTCGACGAGAACCGAAGGAAAGACGAGAAAGAACACAATGTATTTGGTAGTTGCATGACGATCGAAGATATGTTTATTTAAATGTTATTTTTTCGAGGGATGCCAAATGTTTGGCATATTCATATTCTATTTTAATATATGTAGTGTGTGCGCGTGTGCGTATGTTGTATATACATATATAACATATATTATATATACATATATATACATATATGTATATATATATATATATATATATAATATATATATATATAGAGAGAGAGAGAGAGAGAGAGTGAGAGAGAGAGAGATGTGTGTATTTTTCCCTTGCTAACAATTCACACGGAAAAAATAGATAAATAGTTACCAGGGTTGCAAAAAATCACAAGTAAAGAGGTTAAAACTCCTTGTTTTTAAAGGTAGAAACCTTGCGTTTACGTGAAAGTGTTTGTATAATAATATATTAATAAATGGAGTTTAACGCAGTTATAATTCAAATACTTTTACTTCCGACAGATGTTTCGAAACATGTGTCGGAAGTAAAAGTATTTGAATTACACCTGCGTTAAACTCCATTTATTAATATATATATATACTCTTTTACTCTTTTACTTGTTTCAGTCATTTGACTGCGGCCATGCTGGAGCACCGCCTGTAATCGAGCAACTCGACCCCGGGACTTATTCTTTTGTAAGCCCAGTACTTATTCTATCGGTCTCTTTTGCCGAACCGCTAAGTAACAGGGACATAAACACACCAGCATCGGTTGTCAAGCAATGCTAGGGGGACAAACACAGACACACAAACACACACACACACATACATATATATATATACATATATACGACGGGCTTCTCTTCAGTTTCTGTCTACCAAATCCACTAAGAAGGCTATGGTCGGCCCGAGGCTATAGTAGAAGACACTTGCCCAAGGTGCCACGCAATAGGACTGAACCCGGAACCATGTGGTTGGTAAACAAGCGACTTACCACACAGCCACTCCTGCGCCTATATATATATAAAACTCATTATTGTTCTGTCAGTTCATTATCTGGTTTTTTTCTTGATTTTGGTGTTTGTTTGTTTTTTTTCTTTTTCCTGTGCAGAACATTTTGATCTCTACTGCTCTGATATATATGCATTCTGGGAATTTGTACAATATAGTCGGGCTGCATTCAGTCTAAGATAGGTGTCACCCTCGTTATTTTTAAAGTCAGATTTAGTTCCAAATCATATATGCCACCTTAAAGTAATTGGTCACAGGACCTCGATACTACGGAGGTATCGTCTTTGACCACGGCGATCTTCGATATATATATATGGCATGAAACCATCCCTTAAAAGTAGAATGGCCTGTATGTTTGTGAAAAATCTGAAACTGTAACTACCGACTGAATATATTTCGATTCATGGAATACAAACTTTAAATTCTAGCTCACTACTTTTGTGCCAACAGGAAAGATATAAATGTATTCTTTAACTAGTAGGTAGATAGGTACAGTTAAAAGTAGTAGTGGTGATGCTTATGGTGGAGGTTCTTGGTGGTGGTGTTGATGGTGGCGGCCGTGGTCAGAGTGATGGAAATGATAATGGTGGTCATCATCATCATCATCATCATCATCATAATTCATTATCAGTAGTACCACATGGCGGATATTGCCGTGGCCGTGATGGTGGTGTTGTCGTTGCTGTTATTGCTGGTGATGGTAGTGGTAGTGGCGGAGGTGATAGGGGTTGTGGTGGTGGTGGTGGTCGTCGTCGTCGTCATGACGGTGATAGTGGTGGCAGTTATAAATGTAATTACATCGTGTGTGTCACATAATACCTGTAAAAGAAATATCTATGAAGCATATCGACTTTGACAATATCATGTTAAGCAGTCAACAAAAGTGCAAAGCGATGTTCATAGATAAAATATTGCCAAAAGGGTTGCTGTTTTAATGTTGATAAAGAACCGCTTAATCTAATTGTGAGTTTCAGTTGTGGCTTTTTCATTACGCTCTTCTCCTTTTAAGTCATTCAACATGTGCGTGGGTTGAAGCGAAAACATTATAAAAAGATATACGAGCGGTATTTGTTAAATTGAGAGGTTAAAACGAACGAGATAAAAACATATTTAGAAAAAAGCCAGGTGATTCAATCCTACAGGTTATCATATATTATTTATGCACGCGCACACCACTTACATTTTACATATATATATATAGTATATATGTATATATATATATATATATATATATATATTATATATAGATATTAATATATTATATATATATATTATATATATATATGTATGTGTATATATATATATATATTATATATGTATATATATATATCTATATATATATATTAATATATAATGGTATAATATATGCTATGTATATATATATGTATGTATATATATATACATACATATATGCATTATATATATATATGTATGTATATATATATACATCATATATGCATATAATATATATATGTATGTATGTATATATATATACATACATATATGCATATATATATATATGTATATAGTATATATACATACATACATATATGCATATATTATATATATATATATATATAAATATATACATATACATATATGTATGTATAAATATATATATATATACATACATCAATATATGAACATATATATGCATATATGTATATCTATATATGTATTTACACATGTGTGCATATGTGTATGTGTATACATGTATATACATATGTATACGTGCATATACATTATATATATATGTATACATTATATATATAAAAAGTATATATATATATATATATATATATCTATATTTCCACACAGAAGCACACACACATTAAGTACATGAAAACATTTATCAATATATACACGCTTTATACGTACGCATATACGTACAATTGTGTACGCGTTTTCGCATACGTTCGTGAGTTTGTGTCTCTGTGTGTCGATATACGCGTGTATCTGAGTTTGTTTCGTTGCTTCTTGTTTCGTTCCGAACTGGCGGTCATGAAATGGCGTATTGAGCAATGGATAGTTTAACAGAAATTGCACACACGACACGTATATTTATATGTTTGTGTGTGCATGTGCGCGCGCGCGCGGTGCGTGTGTGTGTGTGTGTGTGTGTGTGCGTGTGCGTGTGTGTGTGTTGGTATGCGTGTGTGTGTGTAAATATACTGAAAAGTTCTTGACATTGAGGGTGTCGTGAAAGGCATGATTGGAGGCCCGATCTTCCGAGTTCTTTTACAGAAAAACCGAAGGAAGTGTGTAATAAGTATGTAAATCTGAAACGCTAATTCGTTGAATAAAATCATAATTAACTGAATCTTCTGCATTTTCTTTTAGCCTAAGCCATGAAATTTTCAGGACACCCCCTTTTATACATACATACATTCTTACATTTTGTAAATCTGTTATTTATTCTATCGGGAGTTTTTCTCCGAACCACTCAATTACGGTGGACATAACCATATCAACATTGTATGTGACTGACGTCTTTCAGTTTCCCTCAAAAAATCCACTCAGAAGGCTTTGGTCGATGCGGGGCTATAGTAGATGACCCAAGGTGCCATACAGAGGAAAAATGAGGATCCATATAGTTGGGAAGCAAAACCACTTTCCTCGCCTGCGCCTGTATATATATATATATATATAATATATATCATATATATATATTGTATGTATGTATGGTATTTTTCTTGTTTCAGTCATTTGACTGCGGCCATGCTGGAGCACCGCCTTTGGTAGAGCAAATCGACCCTAGAACTTATTCTTCGTAAGCCTAGTACTTATTCTAACGGGGACGTAAATACACAAGAGATATTGGGGGGACAAACTCAGACATACAAAAATATACACACACATACATTTATATATATATATATATATATATATATATATATATATATACGACGGGTTTCTTTCAGTTTCCGTCTATCAAATCCATTCACGAGGCTTTGGTCGGCCTGAGAGTATAGTAGAAGACACTTTGCCCAAGGTGTCACGTAGTGGGACTGAACCAGGAACGATGTGGTTGGTAAGCAAGCTACTTACCACAGAGTTATTCCAATGCCTATGTGTGTATACGAACAGACTGACTGGAATAGATAGATAGATAGATAGATAGATAGATAGATAGATAGATAGATAGATAGATAGATAGATAACTCTTTGACTGCTATTTCTAAATTCGGTATGTGGTAAGGCAATTCGTTGCTAAACCCTTTATTGCTTAGTATTACTTAAATTTTCCTCGAATGAGGCTTTTACATGCCGAAGACTACTTGGTGTAATTGATAATTATTCCAAATTAATTAATTTCACCCTTCATTATTACGGATAGATAGATAGATTAGATAGATAGATAGATAGATAGATAGATAGATAGATAGATAGATAGATAGATAGATAGATAGATAGATAGAGGGAGATATAGAGATATAATAATGTATGTGTGCGTATGTGTGTGTGTGTGTGGTGTAAGATCCTGATCCGGTATAAAGTTATGGTATTTCCGGAAAAGCACACGACCCGAATTATGGGCTATAAATACTGTCGGCTTCCAGGCCAAAGCCGGAATTCCTCAAGTGTTGAAAATCCGAGTGATTATGGCGAAAAGTAAATAATCCAAATGATATGTAGATGACAAAGAAAGTATTTTAACATATCTTTAATGTTTCATTAGGATTGTGTCTGAATCAATTCTACCTGCATGCTAGTTTACGCAAACATTCGAAGTGAAAATTTAGGTAATGTTTGCAGTTTTAGACTTGAGAGGGGCACTTCATCAGGCATGAATCAAAGGAGTGCTGCCGTTGCAAATTGAGTTCGTACAGAAACAATTGTGACGAATCATAACAGATGTGTTACGGAAATTTCTTTTGTCTTCTTTTCGTCTGGTGTGTTTGTGTTTGTGCGTGTTTGTGTATGAGTGTGGGCTTGTGTATGCGTGGGGTGGGGTTATTACGCAGCCCATTACTTCTATTTTGGAGGTGCGACATTATTGATTGACTGAAGAGTGTCTCGGATATTTAAATCTCTTTATAATTAGCATTTTTAATATTCACTTCTAAATGCTCAGTAACCAAAGGGAAATCTGAGTACCAATTAACGTGAATGAAGATTTGAATTGCTACGTCGTAGATATATTTGTTATTCAATCTTCCTCATGTATCTTCAGGAACTATAGCGATGTGCTAGCCCAAACAGGATTTAATGTATGTCGATCTTAAGGGAGAGATCTGGCACAGCTGTTAGCACGCCGGACAAAATACTTAGGAGCACTTCGTCCGTCTTTACCTCCACTTATTTAGCCTTTCAACCTTTCGGAGTCTATAAAATACATTCGAGTTGGGCAATGGAGTCTGTGTCATCGACTGCCGCCCCCCTCGAAAATTGCTGGTCTTGTGCCAGTATTCTAGACCAATATATGTTGATTTTAAATTGGTAACTCTATACTCTCTCTTCCACTGTGTTTCCATGACACTGAAACATTCTTTCATTTTGCTCATTTAATTCACAAACTCTTGAAGATGTTAATGATCAGAAGAAATTAATGACCAGGAAAGAAAAGAAGATATTTTTAATTAGATAAATATAAACTCGTAGTTGTTGGTTTCTTCACTTAACTGATCACAAGTGTGGAACCGATTGTAGTCCATATTACAAATTGCCGGCGATTAAAACGAAACGAAACAGATAGAACTTCTAACAATTTCTCCAAAACTAAAAGCTTTGACTCTTATTCAAGATTATAACCAAAGTAGAAATCTATGATGTAATGCGTATTGTTTTAGTATTTTACAATTTCAGTCAGAATGTTACTAATTGCAATTATTGCCAAGAAAAACAAAAAGACAATTAAATTGTCCAACATTACATCAGCGTTTCGATAGCATTTACATTCTTTGAAGACATTCATAGGCATAGAGCAACAGATCTCTGCCAAATGTATCTTCTTTGATGTCTTCAGAAGCAGTAAATTGACACGGTTCTAAATTGCGTTTTCTCAACCAACGAAATGTATATTAACTGTGTTATAAAAAAGTAAAAATTCAAATAATGTTCTTGATGTAATTATATAAGTTTTCGCATGTAGGTTATGTTTGCCGTTTAGCCCCAAGTCGCTGTTGATTGAGCTGATACATCATTAAAAGCATTCCAATGATAACCAGCCTGTCCTTTGTTTTCAGGAATAGTGAATCTAATAATACTTTTATCAAATGTAACGTTAGATGACTAAGAAAGATTTAAAGGTAACTGGCTGGTCTATGCAGGTATTTCAACCAGCTTGATGAATTCTTGGAGGTAGGCTGAAGATGTGTGCGAATATGAATATAAGTGTACATACATAATTTTTATACCCGAGTTGGTGCCCCGGCTTGGCCACAGTCTAATGATTAAAACAAGTAGAAGATGAAAGGTACATACTCTCGGAGAGATATCCGCTATTATATGGACATGAATATTGTGTGTGTGTATTCATGTGTGCGAGTGTATGTCTGCATGTGTCTATATGTGTGTGCGTATGTAGGGCTGGGGATTATCCAACGGAACTCTGCGTGAAAACCCGGGGAGTGAAAAACAAAGCAGAATCATAAATACTTTCAAAATTTTTTAAACATGTAAAACTAGTCATGCGTAAACTTAAACACACTGAGACACACACTCATACACACTCAATGAAAACATACATATATGTATATATGTGTGAGTCAATGTACATATATTAGATATATATATGCACATGTGTATATGTGCGTGTCTATCTCTAACAATTCCTCTCTCTCCTTATATATATATATATATATAGAAAGAAAGAACGAAAGTAACAAATAAAGAAAAAAAGAAAAAAGAAAGAATTCATTATTTATCTACCATCAATAGATAGACTGATAGATTGATAGATAGATAGATAGATAGAGATAGATAGATAGATAGATAGATAGATAGATAGATAGAAGCGTGTGTAGGTAGACAGATATAAGGATATATATATATACATATATGCTTATAAATAAATGTATATATATATATATATATGTATATGTATATCTATGTATGATATATACAGTTATACGTGCATTTTGTGTGTGAGTGTATATGCTCATGTATATATATATATATATATAATATATATATATATATATATAAATGTATCAACGTACGCATATATATGTATAAATATGCTGAGAAAGAACAGAGAGGATTTGTAATTATGCCTAAAACAAAAATATTTTAACATGAGATGGTAATTTTAGCCTGCTGTTAGTTTATGGAAGAAAATTAAATCGTAATTTCATTAAAATGAAACTTCCTGCCTACACAGCTGTAAACCGTGTATACCTTGCATAGAATTCACATTTGTATCATCTCATAAAATATGATTCCATCGTACTAATTCGTACTCTACGTATCCGGTTCTTCACTTCTAGACACATTTATGCTACAAGGCAAACTATCTGCAATAAATTTACAGAAAGTGTGATGTACGTACACGAACCATTGGCTAAATGATTGGACTAAAATATTCTTTTGTACACCTCCGTTTCAAGAGATTGAAATTGACGTAGCTAAAAAATATTTCGAGCATTGCTCTGCCCTCACTTTCCAAAATTGGTGGTGGTGGTGGTGGTGGTTGTAGTGGTGGTTGTGGTGTTGTTGTTGGTGGTGATAGTAGTAGTAGTATTAGTGGTAGTGTTAGTAATAGTGGTAGTAGTGGTAGTGGTAGTAATAGTGGTAGTAGTAGTAGTAGTTGTAGTAGTAGTAGTAGTAGTAGTAGTAACAGCAGTAGTAGTGGTGGTGGTGATGGTTGTGGTGGTAGTAGTAGTAGTAGTAGTAGTAGTAGTAGTAGTAGTAGTAACAACAACAATAATACTATAATGATCCGTCTAGTTTCGGATGCTCTGTTAGCCTAAAATGAGTATATTAATCACCATGAGGAACTTAGGATGCTGTGGTAAAAAATTAAGTTGATAAAATCGTGTTTGCTGATAGATATCTCAGGCTCAGCAGTCTACAGCACTTCTGTAAAAAGCACTTCAAAAGTTAAGTAAATACAAGGACTTCGACAGAGAAAACTCAAGAATGGGGTACATAAGAACAGCTGTACCTGTCATCATCGCTGCTATGGGGGAAATACCACAATTTAAGGCCAAATTCCAGGAAACACCAAAACATCAGAACTACGAAAGATTGTCACCATGAAAACATCTGATTTTTTTAAAACGCTTACAAAACTGTAACTTTACAAATTTTACACTAACTTTGTTCCCAGATTCTGGCCTCCTTCTATAATATATTGTTGCTAAGCATAACATGCACAGTAAAAAGTGTGAT
Organism: Octopus sinensis; assembly: GCF_006345805.1. NCBI lineage: Eukaryota > Metazoa > Mollusca > Cephalopoda > Octopoda > Octopodidae > Octopus > Octopus sinensis. The sequence continues at coordinate 10,857,511 of NC_043009.1, read as the reverse complement.
CTGCTGTTGCTTGAGATGACTAAAGTGACCCAAGCAATAGCATAGAAGAGGAAGGGTGAACGAACTGGAAGGGAACCACGACATGAGACAGAAAGAACTGCAAGATCTAAAACAAAAAGATCAAAACAGTGCTGGATAAAAACATAAACAGATCAGTAAGAGCAGAATAGAGACTTCCAGAGCAACGAAAGAAATTGGATAACTGAAAGCAAAATATCCTTTGAGATATTTCGCTTTCATTGTTTTTACCTCTTTTACTTGTTTCAGTCATTTGACTGTGGCCATGCTGGAGCACCGCTTTTAGTCGAGCAAATCGACCCCGGGACTGATTCTTTTGTAAGCCCAGTACTTATTCTATCGGTCTCCGTTGCCGAGCCGCTAAATGATGGGGACGTAAACACATCAGCATCGGTTGTCAAGCAATGCTAGGGGGACAAATACAGACACACAAACACACACACACACATATATATATATATACATACATATATACGACGGGCTTCTTTCAGTTTCCGTCTACCAAATCCACTAACAAGGCCTTGGTCGGCCCGAGGCTATAGCAGAAGACACTTGCCCAAGATGCCACGCAGTGGGACTGAACCTGGAACCATGTGGTTGGTTAGCAAGCTACTTACCATACAGCCACTCCTGCTCCTGCGCCTATGTATCCTTTTCTATTTTTTTTTTTGGCTTCATTTATTATTCTTTAAATGTGAATAGGGGTGTTATGCGGGGATTTGATGTATTCGTTTAGAGTAATATATTTGTATTTTTTTATGTTTTATGTTTCTGTTGTTTGTGTCTGTGACCGTGTAACTGACGATGACTTCAGAGTGCCTGAAATGTTGGAGGAGGCGGCTAGTCTGTTTTATCGACCACCAGTGTGGAACTGGTACTTATTTCGTCGACACCGAAAGGATAAAAGGCAAAGTCGACCTCGGCGAGACTTGAGCTCAGAACGTAGAGACAGACGAAATACCACTAAGTATTTCGCCCGGCGTGCTAACGATTCTGCCAGCTGGCCGCCTTAATAATAATAATAATAATGATAATAATAATAATAATAATAATAATAATAATATGAGGAGGAGGAGGAGGAGGAGGAGAAGGAGGAGGAGGAAGAGGAGACTAGGCATGGATAACGAAGAATCTTCAATCTTCATTGATAAAATACCTGGAAAATCAAATATATATGATGTCCAAAAGAATGCACTCACCCCAACAGCCCACCCCTTGAGAAAATTTCTATCGTTATAACATACTTGCCTGCTTTAGTACTCAGGTGGAGACTCGGTTAGTTACAAAAATGCCGCGAAATCAAGCTAGAATATAAAATATATAACAACGATAGTAATGACGATGTTGCTGCTACAGCTGCTGTCTTCTTCTTCTTCTTCTTTCAATCAGGACTCCCGCCATTAGCCACAAAGAATAATCTCTAATACGAGTCTACTCTAAGCTACTAAGAATACATATGGCAACTTGAAGATCCACCCACCATACGCGATAGACTGGCGGTTGCACGGGTGCGAAAGGTACGTTGTTATCCTCATTCCGTAAACGGTGGCTTTTAACGGGTGGAGAGCTGAACCATCTTGGGGTTCAGAGGATTCGCAATCTAGACTAGGGTCTGAAAGTTTACCACACCATAGTGGGTTACACCATGGTTCCTTTGCTTTGTGGCAGAATGAAGAAAGAGTGAGAGAAAGTTGTGGTGAAAGAGTACAGCGGGGATCCCCCCACCGCCAAAGTCTCGGGGAGCTTAGGTATTTTTGCTCAATAAACACTCACAATGCCCGGTCTGAGAATCGAAACCGCGTTCTTACGACGCGTGTCCGTTGCCCTAACCACTGGGCCATTGCACCTCCACTACACCTGCTGTTGCTGTTGCTGCTGCTGCTTGTTTGTTTGTTTGTTTGTTTGCTGAGCAAAGCGGTCTTCGTCCCTTGGGAGAAGTCCGAAACGTGTTCCTTTGCTATTTGTAAGACCCGCAGAAGAGAAGGCAGGTCAACCCCCGACACCGAGAGCATCGACGGATGGATGAATGCGTATCCAGGCTCAGCGGTTGCGTAGGAAGTCGGGGACAAGAAACAGGAAGAAAGAGTGAGAGAAAGTTGGAGCGAAAGAGTACAACAGGGGTCGCCACCACTCCGTGCCGGAGCCTCGTGGAGCTTCAGGTGTTTTCGCTCAGTAAACACACACAACGCCCGGCCTGGGAATCGAAACCGCAATCCTACGAGCGCGAGTCCGCTGCCATAACCACTGGGCCATTGCGCCTCCACTTGCTGCTGCTGATGCTGATGCTGATGATGATAATGGAACTGAAATGTTAATAATATTATTAGCGAAAGATAATGCAACTATAATTGCACTAAGTGTGCGCTAAAAATTCGACAAGGTTGCTTACAAGCCTATCTTTCTATGTGTAGGCTGATTTACAGATTAAAATCTAATAAGCGAAGTGGATACCCAAGGGGTAATGTTATGAGTGAGATTATGTGAGAGAGATAATCTATAACTGATTCAATGAAGTAGAAATAGAATTAACCAATAAAAATAGATATATAAATAATACACGTATACGGTTGAATAATAAGTGTACACAAGAGGGAGATACATCCATAATGCATGGCTTAAAATGGATGACCGTTATTAATGAAAAAGAATGACTAAATGTATAAACAAATGCATACATCTGTAAATAAAAGCATATATAAATATAATAACAATAACAACAGCAACAACATTAATAATAATAATGATGATGATGATGATGATAATAATAATAATAGTAATAATAACAACAACAACAATAATAATAATAATAATAATAATAATAATAACAACAACAACAATAATAATAATAATAATAATAATAATAATAATAATAATAATGATAATGATAATAATGATAATAATGGTTATAATAATAATAATAATAATAACAACAACAACAACAACAATAATAATAGTAATAATAGTAATAATACTAATAATAATAATAATAATAATAATAATAATGATGATAGTGATAATAATGATAATAATGATTATAATAATAATGATAAATAATAATAATAATAATAATGATGATAGTGATAATAATAATAATAATAATAATAATAATAATAATAATAATAATAATAATAATAATAACAGGGACAAACAAGAGTGCCTAATAATTGACATAGCAGTTGCAGGCGATCGACGTATCATGAAAGGAAGAGAGGAGGCTGATAATTTATGGAGACCTGAGAAATGAGATCGCCAAGATGTGGTAGCTGTGATAGTCAAGCATAACGGTTATCCCTGTTGTCATCGGTGCATCGGGTTCAATACCACCCAATCCTGAAGAAACATCTGGAATCTTTGCAATACCCCTACAATCTCGGAATATTGCAAAAATCGGCTTTGCTTGGAATTGCATGCACACTGCGTAAAGTACCGTCTGTCTCAGGTCCTTGTTATGACTTGACAGACAGTACAAACACCCGGAGCACACAATGTCTTCAATTTATAAAAATCACAATATTGAATGCTGTGCGACGTCTTCAATAATAAAAAAGAAATAGATTTAGGTTTGGTCAATATATTTCAACAGTATTAATTGTTCCTCGAACACAATTCAGACAATGGTTGTGGAAAATAGCTCTGTACAGTTGAAGAGGGTTTGTTTAAGCGAAAATGAACTTATGTCTTATACATACAGCAGTTATCTATATATATAAAACTGTAGTTGTGTGAGTGTCTGTCCCCTTCGATTTAGATTCCTAACTACTCCCACATTTTGCGGTGCAGTTTAACCAAATTTGGGTATCTTATAGTCGTGATTCATATCGAGCCCGTCTGGCTATTAGCGCGCGTGTACGATGAGTCTACGATTTTAAAAATAATTTAACATCATTTTTTATTCCATTTTAATGCATAATTTTTCGTGTGTCGATGGCGGCGGAGTTGGCGTCCACGCTCAAACACCTGCACCTGTGTTTGCTTCTCCCCCTTCTTCCCTCCCTCGTGAAGCTGTGGGGAAGGCAGTGTAAGGAAATCAACGTCGTAAAGCGTTGTCAAGGAGACCAGCGTTCTTTTAGAACAACGACTTCAAGGCTTGAAGACACCAAAACAGAAATGGCTAAGAAAGCCCGAATTGGCATCTATAAGGGAAGTAACTCTCTAAAAATGCTTATATAGTTATTTCCCTTACAAACCCGAGCAACGCCGGGCGATACTGCTAGTTGTAAATAGAAATAATGCGTATGTTCTGTAACACACAAGTGGTAATCTCATCCGCAAGACAGAGTATTCGACAGTATTCAAAACAACATTTATAGCAGTTGCGTCCACGAAGAGAAGGAAGAATATTACCTATTTCTTTACTACCCACAAAGGGCTAAACACAGAGGGGACAAACAAGGACAGACACACGGATTGAGTCGATTATATCGACCCCCAGTGCGTGACTGTTACTTATTTAATCGACCCCGAAAGGATGAAAGGCAAAGTCGACCTCAGCGGAATTTGAACTCAGAACGTAACGGCAGACGAAAAACCGCTTCGCATTTCGCCCGGTGTGCTAACGTTTCTGCCAGCTCGCCGCCTTAAGAGAAGGGAGAATATTACCGTTCAAGTAAATAACAGCATTTATTTGCTAGTAATTAGGCGTTCCAAGTTTTACCTGAAAGTTTTAAGCGGAGAATCGGTTCGTCATTAAGAATGTACACGGTGAGGAAAATTCGTGTCATAAGTAATTTAGCTTAATAAAGCATAAGTATAATCGTATATTTTAAGAAGTAACTATCGAGACAATAACACCAACATTTTTTAAGATCTTTGTCTTAAGAGAGACGAGACCACAGAACATACCTGAAAAATTAATTGTCTTGCCTTTAGCATTATCATTACTCATTCTTTTCCCTTAAAATATTTGAAGCTTGGTGTGTATATTTTCAATATTATTATCATGTCATTTACTTCTCAATCTCCTCGGGCGCTTGTACTAATATAATGTATATATTCTTTTCTTATCTCTTGGCGAATTATTATCTCTTTTTCTTTCTCTTTTCTGTTCTTCTTCTGTGGTTTTACTTAAGCGTACGAGTATATATACAGGCATAAATTTGAAACAATGTTTTTCCTTTAAGATCTCCGAGGAAAGTAGGTTACGGCGCACTTATGCGTTATATCGCCACTTGAAATACATGCGTTCGAAATGCCAATATATTTATCGTATACATATATACTTCTATATATATATATATATATTATATATAT
>NC_043009.1:10839394-10852143 GCF_006345805.1 Octopus sinensis | reverse complement strand
ACAATTGATCCCTAGATCAGTGGAAGAATGTTATTTTCTCAGACAAGTCATCCTTTACCCTATTTCCGATCACCAGCCGAGTATACATATGGAGACAGCCAAAAGAAGCATTTGACCCACACTGCTTTCTTCCAACTGTTAAACAAGGAGGAGGATCCGTGATTATCTGGGGGATTATATCTTGGAAATCTGCCGGTCCAATGGGTTCCCTTCATAGGAGAATTAATAGTCATGACTATTTAAGCATTTTATCTGAACAAATTCATCCAATAGTTGCGTGACTGTTAAAGGAGGTAAACACAATCTTTCAGGATGAAAATGCACCAGTTCACACAGCTAAAGTTGTTAGTGAATGGCACGGGGGACATTCTAGTGAAGTTGAACATCTTATCTGGCCACCACAGTCCACAGATCTGAACATTATTGGACATTTATGGTGCATTTTAGAAAAACAAGTAAGGAGTCGATATCCCCCACCATCATCACTACAAGAACAGGAGACTGTTTTAGTTGAAGAATGGACAAAAGTTGCTTTTGAAACAATTCAAACTTTGTACGAGTCCATAAAATTCAAGCTGTAATTACTACCAAAGGTGGTCCTGTCCAAAATTAAAATAAATTTGCTTGAAATGTTAAGGTGTTTCCTTTATTGTGTCCAACACTTGTATATGTATGCATATATATATATATATATATATATATATATATATATATATATATATATATATTATATATATATATATATATTATACATACATATTTACATATATACATACATGCATACATATGAATGTATATGAAGTACATGCAGAACAGATGCACTCTTTGGAAGCACTTTTTCCATAGCTAACCATTACGAACTTTCAACTCTGGATGACCATAATGTTTAGACTTTAAAGAACTTTTAGGCTTTTCATTACAATCCGAATTACTTACTAATTATCCACTATTTATAGAAAGATTTTATTTGCTTTGCCACATTTATTTAAAGACCTTTTTCAACTCCAGAACTAAGAATTAAATTTACGACTACAATTTGACAGCAGGCCAAACTTAGAACACTCTTCGCACATAAATAATTTTCCCCCACCTTGCGTACGCAATACTATATATTGAACATTTTCCTGTATAATTAGTCTGTTTCAATAAGTCCCCTGAAGAGAAATTTCAACTCGCAGTAAATCTCCATATTGAAATTTATATCAATCTTACAACTATTTACGATTCTTTACATCACTAAATGCTCGTTTTAATTTCTAAGTATCACCTCTAACACACACAAGCACATATTTTATATGGATGTGTGTGTGTGTGTGTGGTGTGTGTGTGTGTGTGCGTGCGTACATATATTGACGCAGGCGTGACTGGAAGACAAGGAGCTTCCTTCTCAACCACATAGTTTCGGCTTGAGTCTCATTGCGTGGCAGCACCTTGGCCAAGTGTTTTCTCGGGCTTGTGAGTGAAGTTTGTAGACGGAAACTGAAAGAGGCCTATATAATGTATATATATATATATATATATATATATATATATATATATATATATAAACAATTGTAGCGTGGAATTGTTTGTAAGCCATTTAAGAAACACACAAAAGACGTTCGATTCACTTCAACATTTAAGTCTAATTTGTCAAAATATTTTCGTCGCTAAAATCCGCGACCTGTTCACTGACAAAAATCGACAAATTAAACTTAAATGTTGAAGTGAATCGAACGGCTTTTGTGTGTTTCTTAAATGGCTTACAAACACCTTCCACGCTGCAATTATTTTCGTTCCAGCACACGATCTCAGATCAAATCACTTGCTATGCAAGTACATCTCCGTATATATATATATATATATAATATTATATATATAATATATATATATATATATATATATATATAATAATACATATATATATATATATATATATATATATATAATATATATATATATTATATATATATATATAATGTATAATATAAATTTTATTTTATTATTAGGGAATAAAAATTCCGGCATCACAGGAATTCAAATAAAAGAATTATTCACAATGAGGAAATATATGTTATTTAGAGATAGCAGTCTCCATCATCACACCATACAAAAGAATTGTATTTTATACTTACTGTAAAACACTGCGTGCTTAAGGAACGGTAAAAGAACCTCGATAAACACGTGTAGCAGAGAAATTTAGAAATGAGTAGTAAGTATTAAAATAAAATTCTTTTATATGGTGTGATGACTAGGACTGCTATCTCTAAATAAAACACACACACACACACACACATATATATATATATATATATTATATATATATATATGCATATATTATATATACATATATTATGTATATATATATATATATATATATATATATATATATATATATATATATATATTATGTATAAAACATTATTGGTGAATTGAAGAAATGGAGCTGAACGCAGATTGAAAGAAATCGTTTTATTTCATTCTACATGTGTTTCGAAAGGCACAATTACCAAAATCCGATTGAATAATGGGACCATATTGTGTCTTCTCTTCAGGAAGAAAAAAGGAAATCCGTTGGAAAAACAAAAACAGAACAGAGGCGGAGCAAAAACAAATCGAAATTTCAATTATCCGCACCAACGCACGGTTGCAACGCCAGATGGTTGTACCTCCAACCGTGCTGTTTACTGCTGTGATTTTGCTACTAGGTATCGGTTAAACTTTTGATTAATCTACTACAAGATTATTCATCTTTCTATTTCACATAATATATATATGTATATAATTATATTTATTATATATATTATATATATATATATATATATATATAATATATATAAATAGATATATATATATATGCAGAGCATTTTGAGTAAACACTATCTGAGAGAAATTTTCTTTAAGTATTAGAAATGGCTAAAAAACTTTTTTTGGCTGCTATTTCTAATGAGTTCAGTATGTGGCAAAGTAATTTATTTACTAAGCCCTTTTATACAATATATATATATATATATATATATATATATAATATATATATATATATATATATATGCATATATATTATAATATATATATATAATATATGCATATTATATTATATATGTATATAATATATATATATATATATTATATATATATATATATAATATATATATATATATATATAAAGGGGAGCTAGCTATTTGTGTGAGTGTATAGCTATGTATTTGTGTGTGTATCTTTCTGCTGTGTTTACCCATCACTACTGCTTGACAAACGGTGTCAGTGTCTTTGAATCCCCGTGACCTAGCGGTTCGGCAAATGCAAGCGGTAGAATATTTAGCAGGCTTAAACATATTGAAATAATCCAGCGAAGTTACACAAAGTAGATCGTCTCATTGTGACGTGTCAGCTACTGGAAAAGGTGGAAAAACAGTTAAGACACAACTCTCTAGAACGATGGTGGGAAATATGTGCACATCTGGAGAATGCTAGGAGGACTTGTAATAAGTATTAACAAAGAAAGTTACAGAAAGTGCAGAACGGAGCGACACTGCATAGTGCCAAAATTCCCAACATTGCCATCAAGATACAAGACTAGTTACAACAACAACCGGATTTCAAGGGCTCACAAATCTTTAATATCCTCCCAAAAATCCTCAGAGACCTGCATAGAGTGGATGTATTAATTTGCTCTATATTGGGGTAGTAAACGGCTATTTTTACGTTTGTATAAAATATAACGACATCTTCCAGTTTTATATATACAAATATAAAAGGCTAAAATTTAAATTCCTTTATTTTCTGCATTTATGAATTAGACATTGAAGAGAACTGAATTATGGGATTTATATTACGCACAGCCATAATGGATTACCGCTGAGAATTTTACCACAGACGTATATCTTTCTTCAAAATTTTTGGCACAAGATTGTACCGACGCATATCTACGCCAGTAACTTTTAAACAACATCTTTTTCACATATTTTTAAATAGCATTCGATTGACTACACGGAAATTCCCCCTCTTTCTCTCTGATGAGTCGATGTATTACCTAATAATGATTATCAATTTTATATATATATATATATATATATATATATATACACGTTATATAATTATATAACGTAATGTTTTAAATATACCGTAAATGGTATTTTTACATACTGAACACTACCTTGTAAAATTAATTAATAATTAATTAATTTTACCCTTTTATTATTGATATATATATATATATATATATATATGAGAATTTCCTTCTGGCGTTTGAAAATGCACCTGAATATCAAAACGTGTAGTCGTTTTTTAATTTTGTAATAGAATTTATTCAAATATCAAACCAGTTTCGACAATTCTTTTGTTTATCAATGGTAAATATAAAAAAAAAATTAAATGAGAAAAGGGTTTAGGAGAGTTTAACGTTTCAAGGGAAAATTCGGAAAAAATGTTTCAACGATCAAATATTCATAGAAATTCCTATGAGTTTCACGGAGATAGACAGTAATATATGGTCATATGCTCGCTGAAAATTCATATAAATCTATTATAAAATTTGGACGATACTATAGGTTTTGAGATACAGGAGCATTTTCAAACCCCAAAACAATTTCCCCTGTATACGTTCCTGATTTAGAATAAACTTCTTATCTCCATATACGTGTGTGTGTGTGTGTATGTGTGTGTGTGTGTGCGTGTGTATGCTGTTAAAAATATTTATATTATTGAAGCACTTACTGCCACAACTACCACCACCTGTTCCGTTATTGCTGCTACTTCTGAAATTACCACCATAGCATTACGAACCGCTCTTTAATATCAGCATTGTCAATAAGGAACAGTGACCAGTTCTGCTACAAAGAGTAATAATATGTGACTGCTAAACTGTTACTATTAATATGTTGAGGAATCAACCACCGGTGGGAAACAAACAACTATAGCCATGTGCTTTTTCTATGATAAACAAATGGACTTTGAAAATTGCATTCATCACAGATTAATTTAATTTACTTCAAATTATTTTTCCTTTTTCTTATTTCATGACTAGATTTTCTTTGACAATTGAAACCGATAGCATATTATCATGAAGGTGTACACATTCTCTTTTTATTCAGAATAGGATTCTTAGAGCATTTAAGTTTTGTCTTCTTGTTTTATACATACACACACACACACACACACACACACACACACACACATATATATATATATATATATATATATATATAATATATATATATATATATATAGACACAGAAAGACAGACAGAAACCAAGAAAGAATGTTGAAGTGATGGTGAGAGAGAAACATTGTCATCAACGGCGTTTGTTATTAACGTTGCCATATTTATTAAATTTCTCCCAATATTTCTGCAAATTATTTGTATAATTTTTATACATATTCGAAAAATATCTCGATACTTTGTTAATTTTTCTGCTATAGCTGTTGTAATAATTGTAATATTTCTGATAGCTGTCTCTTGACAGATTTGAAGTGTTTTCCTTCATTCGTTGATAAATATTTTTGAAGTTATTCCGTGCCAACATATAAGCATCTTGTAATAATTGGCGAGTTTTAGTGAATGCTTTATTAACCTTTAACCATGTCTGTCTAATAGTTTCCTGAGTTTTAGAGATCGGTTGAACTGCAAAAGTTTTTACGGAAATCCAAATTGTAGAGAGTTGCTTTAATGTCATATGCAGAAGAAGTTTTGTTTTTCTGTAAACTTTACGAGCTGAGTCAGATCCAACCTGGTAGATTCTCTTGGCTGTCCGAAGAACGGTCAACACCATTTTTGGTTTGTTGCCATCTCTGTTTATGATTGATGAAAAGCGCTCCTGGTAATGAGTTCTGTTAAGTTTCCTCAGAAGTAAGTGAAACCGTCTTACTCCGACAGTGGTCGTTTCTTTCGGTGAGGTGGAAACAGCATGTCTTGTCATGTGTATTGTTTTGTTAATCCCTGACGTTGTTTGTAGCAGTTTCGATACTTGTGAGCTCTTGTTATTCAGCGAAATTATTTCTGATATTGTTGGCATAATAATTGTTTCGTTTATCTGTAACGCCGGTTGCGATATTGTTAATATACGCATGGTTTTCGTTTTCAATGAAGTTGGTTCTAATAATGCTGGCAAGCGTGTGGAGCGATTGGTCAATAACGTTGATTGAGGTAATGTTGTTATGTATCTGGTTTTGTTCGTCAATAATGTTGACTGTGGTAATGTCGATATGTTCGTAGTTTCCTTCTCCATAGACGTTGACTGTGACAATATTGATGCTTGTTTCGTTTCATTCCGCAAGCCTTTTGTATCTGTTGTAACAGCCAAGTTATAGTTTTGTTTGCAGTAAAGCATCTTAGATGATAGAAATCTTCGTTTAACATTCAACTTGCTTTTATATTCAACATTTGGATCTCCCCGTTTTGTGTTCAAATACCCGTATCCTCTCCGTTTTGCTTTCATCCAAATTTGAATACATGGTGTATCAACTAAATTGTGTGAAAATTTATTTTCAGAGCTGTTATCAATTATTTGTAAACTATTTTTTAAATATGACAATATTTCGTCTCTGTTTATATTTACTGCAGTCGATTTTGAAGTTAAAGGCAATAAATCGTTCATAGTGTCTTCAAACCAAATATACGCTTCGTTCTGGTTTTCAGTATATCTTGTACCAGGGTTAGACATGGGTGGCAAGATGGAATCATAGACCCACCAACAAACAGTGTATTTTTTATTTTGTGAGAGTATCTGGTTTAGTTTATTGGATCGGAATGTTTTGATAACCAAACAATCAGTAACCACTATGGGTTTCTCTGTGACTACAGTGACAGGCACATAAAACGGTTCAACAGTTTGTGGATTTGAAGCATTGATAGTTGCCAAAAGCAAGCCTTCTGTTGCTGAAGTGATATCCTTCGAGTTATATTTAACCGTATGAGATTCCGACGATACTGTAGTTAAGGTGGCGTTACTTTTATCAAGAAGAAAATCAGAAGAATTGGTGGTTAATCCATATTCAATTGTCCCACTTTGATTTAATTCTTGAGTTACGTTTAACTGGGTGCTTTCTGTAGTGTATATTTTTAAAATGCTGGTATTTGTACTTGTTGGGATAAATATATCTACAGATTGCTTTTCTGTAGATATTACGTCAGAGGAATTAGATTTGACTGTATATTGATGACTACTGTCACGTTCGGTAGTAACGCTAATTGATGATGAGAGATAATTATCTTCACACATTTCTCCACTGGTTTCCTTCGGGCAATCACATCTAAAGCTATTCACTCTGTCGTAACAAATGCCACCATGTAAACACGGGTCGCTGCTACATTCATTAACATCGACTTCACATCTCGAACCTAGAATTAATCAATACTACATAGCTGAGAATATATTTTATTTAAGTTTATACAATCAAAAAAGGTTATTATATATACATTATCTTCAACATTTTACTCTATCAGAAGTCGGCGAGCTGGCAGAACCGTTAGAACGCCGGACAAATTGCTTAGCAGTATTTCATCCGTCTTTATATCCTGATTCTAAATTCCGCCAAAGTCGACTTTGTCTTTCATACTTTCGGGGTCGATAAGATACGTACCTGTTGAGTACTGGGGTCGATGTAATCGACTGACCCCTCCTCCGAGGTTTCTGGTCTGAGGTCAAAATTTGAAACTATGACACAGATTTTGAATCTATTGCATTTTACTTTATTATATTAGTTGCTATAACGTCTGTACTCACCATAACTTATTCTAAAACATAAGCTTTGAAGAGAATACAATTTCAAAGAAATCATGTATTTAACAATTGATCCTCAACTGATATGACATCCATATTTAAACTCTATGCATCAGAGCTTGTATTTCTCATTGTTTTGCTTTTGATATGTTTTTTATTGTTTTGACTATCTTCAAGACTGTACTAAGCATACAAATTTAAAATATCTGGGTTATGTAAATCTTTGCTCGTCTTTTGAAAGTATACTAAACTTCGAGTTTATTAGGTTCCATATGTATAAGATCCGATATTAACTATATAGTTTACTAGAAGGTAAAACAATATATATATATATATATATATATATATATATAATATATATATATATATATATATATATCATTACCATAGAATCTTTTGAAGAGATGCGTTTCAGATTATATGATTCAGTTTAAGAATGTACAATTATGGATTACATGAGAATATATGAATGCGTTTTATGTAAAGCTAACTTCTATATATATTTTTATTACATTCTGATAACAATAGTCTGACTTCTGGTAATAATATTAATAATAAATTAATTAATTAATTAAGCCATTCATGGAAGAATTTTACTTACCAGTAAAACCAGGAGCACATCGACAGTCATAACCGCTTTGTAGGTCAATGCAGGTTGCACCGTTAAGGCAGTTGTTTTGTTGGCAGTTGTCTCTTGAAGTTTCACAAAATCTACCAGTGTAGCCTTCTATACATTCGCAGATAAACAAAGAAGAGTCATTTCCTACACTGCATGTAGCCTGGTTAGCAGAAAGAAATTTCAGTTGAAAGCAGTACAAAATATAAACAATACATAATCAGTGTATTATACAAGAACTGAGAATAGAATCGATACGACGGTGAAGAATTGAGAGCACATGCAAATTATAGCGAATGATCATGTGTTGTAGTACAAGCTAACAGAGGAATTTCTGCGGTTGCTCTTTCGGCTAGATATAGCAGCCAATCTGCATTTAAATCACACAGTATCATCTGAGAGGAGAGAAAACACATTGAATAATAAATGCTTAGGTGTCATTGCTGCTTGTAAAATTACGGTAAGGTCGCGACTAGAAAGTCTTTGATCAATGCATCACCTGGATCAGGATGGATTGATCGGGGAAGGAAGCAACAAAAATTATAGAAAAGCTTCAGAACACATCAAGTCCTCTTAGCAATTTGTTTTCATGCAGATCGTGTAGTATGTTTGCAGTAGTGATAGTTTGACAAAGTATTCTGTGCACAGAAGTCTCTTATCCTTATAAAATATATTACTTTCCCTTTCTGTTTTACATCATATATTTTATCCTAGTTTTTTGTTTAATATCATATTTCGCTTTAATTTATGTGCTATTTTTATCGGATATAGTTTTCTGCTCTAGTAATTTAATCAATAAACAGAAACGGAATTCAATATGTTTCTGGAGAACATTTAACATATATAACAACTATAGTCACATTATAAGATGAAGTATAAGTTTCTCTCTCTCTCCCTTTCTCTCTCTCCCTCTCTCTCTCTCTTTCTCACTCTCACTCTCAAAACAACCACTCAGCATTTCCCTTCCATTGTTAATCAGCATTTCCCAGAATTTATCTTGAATAGATTCATTCGTTCGCGATCTGTTCACTGGAAAGATATATCAATAGATAGGTTCACACACCAACTAACGAACGTGAAAGCAAAGCAACTGAAGCATCTATCACCTAGATCCCAACAAACGCCTTTACCCCCGATGAGTTACACACACACACACACACAGCACACGCACACATATGTATTTATGTATGTATGTATATACTTCAAGACACAACTGGTGTTACATATTGAGCAAAAACGGCTGACGGAGTAATTACTTACAAAAGCATCTTCATGTCACGCGAGGTAACATTTAGTAAAAATTAAATTTCATATTTACCTAAAATCTTGATATTTGATGTGACTATGTTCCTAGATTCTATAACTCAAACAGACATGAAATTATAGCCCCGACAATTATTTGTGTCAATGTGTCTTTCAATTAGTAAATGTCTTGCTTACATGAAATGTCTCTCTTACACAAAATGTATGCGTATTTATCAATTGAACATTTACCAGCTGTTATTTAAGCAGGCCTGCTAATATTCTCGCAGAAGTCTCTAGATATATTTTGTCCTAATATTATATGACAGTTATTTCTTGTTGATATAGAAAATGATGGCTCTGTTCGTTTGTTAGTTAACGATTGATTTATACCACAGTTACAAGCGTTGTCAACTGTTCGTGGTGACAAAGCGAGTAATATTCTTAAGTGGAACTGCGGCTGACGATATGTGTATGTTGCGTACTCAGTGATGAAATAGCTCACTGTCATAAAGAAAAGGAAAAAACATGTAGTGCCTAGGGTCATTGCGGGTCTATTTAATATACCATAATCGGTAACAGGAGCAGGTAGAGCACCACCAGCGTCAACATCATATAACGTTTGTTTTCCATGCGAGACAGTTTGACAAGGGCTGACAAGCCACAGGACTGTGAAAAGCTCTGTTCCCTTCCGAACACCAGTCCCTTTACTGAGTGTACATTACTTACGGTAATGTTCACGGCAACAGCATATATACATATATATATATATATATATAGATATATATATATATATATTATATATATTATATATATATAGATATATATATATTATATATATATACATATATATATATATATATATATATATACATATATATATATATATTACATATATATATAATATACATATATATATATACATATATATATATATATATATGTATACATATATATATATATATATATGTATATATATATATATATATATATATATGTATACATATATATATATATATGTATACATATATGTATACATATATATATATATATATATATGTATACATATATATATATATATATACATACATATATATATATATATAATAATATACATATATATTATATTATATACATATATATATAATATATATATATATATACTATTATATATATAATATATTATATATACATATATATATATTATATTATATATATATACATATATATATATATAAGAATATATATATTATATATTATATATAATATATATATATAAACTATATATATTTACTTATACATATATATACATATATATATATATATAAACATATATATATTTACTTATACATATATATACATATATAATATATATATATAAACATATATATATTTACTTATACATATATATACATATATATTATTTACTTATACATATATTCATATATATATATATATATATATATATATATATAAAACAATATATATATTTACTTATACATATAATACATATATACGTACATATATCTATCTATATATATTATACATATATATATATGTGTATGTATATATATATACATATATATTATATATATATAAACATATATAATTTACTTATACATATATATACATATATATTATATATCTATATATATAAACATATATATATTTACTTATACATATATATACATATATACGTACATATATCTATCTATATAATATATATACATACATATTATATGCGTATGTATAATATATGTATATATATTTAAGTAGATAAATAATTATCTTATTACGGATAATTCGAAAGATAACCGATACCTGGTAGCAAACTCACAACAGAAAGAACACGGTTGAAGTTACGACCATAGGGCATATACTCCGTTCCTTAGTGCGGAAATTTGAAGCTTAATTTAATATTTTAAGTATAGGAAAGAATGGAGCTGAGCGAAGATTTAACAAAATTCCTTTATTTTATTTTCGACATATGTTTCGAAGTCTGCAAAATTCCTAATTCCGAATGAATAAGGAGTCCATATGACGAGAAAGCTGCATATGGACTCCTTATTCATTCGGAATTAGGAATTTTGCAGACTTCGAAACATACACAGAATCCATGGTTTTGATCCTAAATACGGATGCATAAAAGGCAATGGACGCACCTTATTCCATCCTAAACTGTGCCAAACTTCTGTTTCACAAAGGATGTGCCTGAATCCAGAATGCAATCACAACCAACTGAAGGGCACAAAACGATCACAGAATAAATATAAACAGGAACAGAGGAAATCTAGGACAACAACAAGAACAAAATACAACCATGTTTCCCCTCCTACAATCAAACAACGTAGACAGAACCATGAAAAAACACCAAATAACGCCAACATGAAATATGTATCCTCTGATCAAGTGGCAAACCAAACAAGTAACTCTTTATTACTGACATACCTAGAAAATATGAAGGCCGACCTAAGCCAGGAGATCCAGAGAGCTATCACCAACCATCTATGCAAATCACAAGGACCACTCACCCATTACCAACTTCCCTTAACTCGACATTCCTGTTAAATGTACGTGGCATCAACCCATCAATTATTGCCCAAAAATGGAAGATCCCATATATAGAGAGTTGGCTTGCCGAAATGGCACATTGCTTCCCTTTCTTTATCCTTACCGAGACTCACCTGAACAACACCCATATGGACGCAGAGGTGAAAATAAAAGATTTCACCATTGTTCGTGCGGATCGCACAGACCGAAATAAGGGAGGGACAGCCATCTTTATCCATGACTCCTTTTCACTTGATGCCAAGGACATATTTTCCAATGGCTACTGTGAATCGGTATCACTATACAACAAAGCCAAGGACATAACCATTGTTGGTCTTTACAGGCCTCCCCAGGCACCTCTAAAGTACTTTGAAGAGTGCCTTAGCAAAGTCAAGTCCTTCCTTCGGAAGTACCACTCCGGAAACATACTAGTGATGGGTGATTTTAACCTCCCTCATGTGAACTGGCCCACAAATACTCTGAAGTTAGGCAAGTGCTCTACATCAGATAGAGCAGCAGCAGAACTTCTCTTTAATCTGATGGATGAGTATTTCCTGACTCAGCTAGTGCTTGAACCAACGAGACAGAATAAAACGATCTTGGATCTGGTATTGACCAATCACTCTAGCTACGTTCACAGT
>NC_043009.1:10824394-10834394 GCF_006345805.1 Octopus sinensis | reverse complement strand
CATATCTAAATTAAGTATTACTTAACCATCCCCTCACACCGTCTCCGATGAAGGGATATAATTAATAAATATCCTGGAAACAGCTGCAAGACCTTCTATCTATAAATGTTCTAATGTCTACACAGCATTGGTTCTTTTTATCTCATTACGCAAAAAATTCTTATATATGTTTGTGTGCGTGCGTGCGTGTGTGTATACATATATATATTTTTGTGTAAGAATGAATATATGTAGGAGTGGCTGCGTGGTAAGTAGCTTGTTTACCAACTACATGGTTCCGGGTTCAGTCCCACTGAGTGGCACCTTGGGCAAGTGTCTTCTACTATAGCCTCGGGCCGACCAAAGCCCTGTGAGTGGATTTGGTAGGCGGAAACTGAAAGAAGCCCGTCGTATATATGTATATATATATGAGTGTGTGTGTGTGTGATTGTCCCCCTATCATTGCTTGACAACCGATGCTGGTGTGTTTATGTCCCCGTTACTTAGCGGTTCGGCAAAAGCGACCGATAGAATAAGTACTGGGCTTACAAAAGAATAAGTCTCGGTATCGAGTTGCTTGATTAAGGCGGTGATCCAGCATGGCCGCAGTCAAATGACTGAAACAAGTAAAAGAGTAAAGAGTAAAGAGTATATATATATATATATATATATATATATATATATATATATATATATATATATATATATAGGGAGAGAGAGAAAGAAAGGAATCGAGAGAGATAAGTGTGTGTACGTGTCTGTTATCTCTATAAAAGCTTATGTTCTTTCTTTCTTTCTCTTCTGTCGCTTAACTAACCAGTTCCCAAAAACTATTTTAGGATTTTGGTTTCTTATAGCCAACCATTTGTTAAATATGAGACAAAAGTCACAAGTATATTAAATATAATGTCATATAGAAAGGTTCATTCATATGGATATCTAGACATACACATGCATGAACATTATTTCACCTTGTCGGATGATGGCCAACAGATGAAAGCTCATAGGAGTACTAATGACATAGATTCGACGTGTTCATCACTGGATTATACTGAAATACATTTTTATGATACTTTAGCCACACTGTATATACAAATCGTTAGATATCCGGTGAAACGCAAGAGGAAAATTAACCAAAAACTAACCTAAGTATATTTAATTGTAACGTTGGCAATATCAATTCAAAGTTATTCATTCTACAAAATTTGGCTTCTTGATCTCATGCTAAAAACTTCCTTTAAGACAATGTTTCGGGTTTTACCAGTAGGGGCGAAAATGAAACGATTGTCCTTGCTCCCCACTCTGGAACTCCATCATACAACTGACTGTGTGAAAAACATTCCTCCTCTAATTCCAAACCAATAACTTTCAAATTCTGATCTTGGCATATCGTAAAAAACAGACGAAATGGAAATTAAAGTCGTTTGAATTCGAAAGGGCATATTGGAAGGTATTAAAGGTAAGATAGGAATAAAAACAGCTTCACCTTTTCCACAGACGCAAATTACTGTGGCAACGAAAGAGGTTAAATATGAGTTTTACGAGTCCAACAGCTATTTTGTGGGGTTTGGTGGTCCAAAATAATGGTTGAAAACTGAGTCCATCATCAGATAATACCAGCCTCCATCTTCAGGGAAGAATTTTACGTTTGACAGAAAGGAGATTAAATTCCTTTAATTCCTGATGTCATTTCTATTCTGTGTAAGTTGGACATTTCTATATGTAAACATATGCTTCTACGTGTTTTACATTAGTTGTATTAGATTTGTCTAATATTTTTTTATAAAACTATAGGAGTAGCTGTGTGGAAAGAAACTTTCTCCGGGTTCAGTCTCACTGCGTGGCACCTTGGAAAAGTGCCTTCTACTATAGCCTCGGGCCGTCCAAAACCTTGTGAGTGGATTTGGTTGAGGGAATCTGAAAGAAACCCGTCGTGTATATATATATATATATATATATATATATATATATATATATATATATATATACATGTATGTATGTATGTATGTATGTATGTATGTATGTATGTATGTATTTGTGTGTCTGTGTTTGTCCCCCTACCATCGCTTGACAACCGATGTTGGTGTGTTTATGTCTCTGTAACTTAGCGGTTCGGCAAAAGAGACCGATAGAATAAGTACTAGGCTTACAAATAATAAATCCTGGGGTCGATTTATTCGACCATAGGTGGTGCTCCAGCATGACTGGAAGAAGTAAAAGAATAAAATAGTAAACGAATAAAAGAACACACACACACACACACACACACACACATATATATATATATATATATATATATATATATATATTATATATATATATATACATATGCTCCTACACACGTGCCCTCTCATACACAGACAGACACACGCGCACGCATATGCATACTCATACTCACGCACAGATAGATATCAATTTATTCAGCATTTATCAAAGAAAACGGTTTAACTGTCTTGAAAAGACACGTTATTTGGATGAACGTGTGCGTTTGCGAAGCGAAAATCAAAACCGCTATCATATGTATATGAAAAATGACTGAAGTCAGTGTTTAAAAAACACACGCATACGGATTCATGCACTTACGTATAAACACACACACACACCACACACACACACACACACACACACACACAGACATACCCGCACTTATTCATCTCGAACAGATCTCGGACAAATCCCAACGCTGGAACATGAGTTCAAAAGAAATGGAAGTTGAGATGTGTCACTGAAGAGATTGAAGCAATGCGATGAAATAATTATTTGACAAAAAAAGAAATGACAAACTGAACAATACTGAACATTAGAACTATCGATTAACTGTTTGACTAAAGTGTTTAAGATAGGAGTTAGAAATACTAGTAAAAAAACAGCTGATCGATAGTTTTGTTAGTGGAGTAACTAACCCATTAACTAGCAATGACAATAAAGGACCAAACCAGTGCGTGTGTTTATTATTACCTGCATAATTCCCTGCACCAAAGTTACAATTGTATCTCTTTCAACACACGAATTCACATCAAGAATCTTGCAAACCAAATATATATGTATGCATGTATGTATATATTTATGTATGTGAATTTAAGCAGAAAATTGCCTCTCATCAGCAATCGATTGAGGATTGCTGCTGTTTCGGCCCCTTACACCAGAATCGCTTTCCCTAGTAACGTCACCAACCAAAAGAAAGGTATTTTAGTTATTGATACCTTCTAAATGAGATATAGTGGATGAAAATATATAATTTAAACCGTTGTAACTAATTCCCGAACAAGGAAAATAAAATAGAACAAGTTGCGAAATAGCAGATAGGTATAGCGTGCGATAAATATCTGAAAAGTGCTGAAGTCGAAAATTCAGATAAGAGACGAAAGTGTGAGTTGGAAATGACAGCAAATTGCATTCTACTACAATAATAGGAGAGAGAATACGCCTACGTAACTGCAAGCATATGTGTGTGTTTTTTTCAAGTGTTTTTTCCTTTTCTAGTTAGTTTTATCTACCAGTGCAAGATATCCTACGACGGAATCAGATTGGTAGTCACATTTGCGGTAAATATTGGCTGTGCAAGTTTGTAAAGATGACTTTTAGAAATGACTAGGTCTACTCTTTCCTGTGCACCCCTGCTTCGTAGTCTTTGACTAGTCTGGTGCTTGGTTCATTTGTTCACTTGGTAGATCTTATTTATTTTTAGGCTGATATACTAGCTGGATAGTCTTTTGGATTTTGCTGAGTAGCATTCAGGAAAACTTACGAAAACATACATGAACATATGCAGCAGAGTACCAGTCAAATACTGGGATGATCTAAACAACTAACCCCACCCGCCTATATTTGAGGCCCTCTGTTTATGTCGAAAATCGTCTAGATCTTTTCGCTATCTTTTTTCGATCCTGCTTTTCGTTCATTCTCTATTTTCTTCAACGTGAATATCTTATTATTAAACGTTTCTATAACCATTTGAGCATAGATTAATATTCAATAACAGATGCTGACGTGCACGCAGCCAAATTATACACTTCTAAAAGGAACTATATACAGAACAAATATATCTTCCTGTATGTTTCGCTCCAGACAACGATGTATACTTTGATATTGAATGGGTTAAACGGAAATAGTGAAATTTAGAATGAAGATTATCATCATTATCGCCTGTATATATCAATTGAAATTGTCCATTACTAACAGAGAAATTGCTATCGCACACAGTTTGTCGTCCATTTCGGCAGCAAATATTTCTGTGGCAGTTCAGATTTGCTACAGCTGTTACCATCTTAAAACTGATGAAGTAATTATAAGTTAGTGTTCATACAAAAGGTTATTGATTTCTTATATAACCGTTGTATTGCTAGCTTGCTCAATCTGTAGCAGTCTATAATACCTTGTAAAGTATTATAACTAATATATTAAAACAATTATTGTCTAAGTAAATAACTCTGTTGTTTCCGTAGAAATATTTTTGCTTCCTAATCTTGTCTTAAAAAAAGAACAATAACAATAGGCATTGCTAAATTCGATATAACTTGGAAATTATATGAGCTTGAAAGCCATAGGAGAATATAATGAAATGAGGAAATGTCTGAATGAAAATATCTACGGGTGCCAGAAAGTTTCAATCGGTGTTATGGTGCATCGAGAGGATGTAGTGACGACCTAGCAACCGACAAATCATTGCTTCACATGTCCTTGATATCTCGTCATCATTGCCGACGTGTTCCCTTATAAGGAACACATAAGTTTTATGGCCTAGTCTTAAGGCATGCATGCATCATACAAATCGTCAATTAACTACTAAGCTCACAGGCGAATATCATCGTGATCTTATCCCCTGCTAGAGATGGCAACAAAATCTAAAGCAACAAACTAAGGTCTTGATAAAGAATACACTAATGGATAATAGAAATCCAAGGTAGAATATATCTAGATAAAAAATTAGGTATAATTCACTAGAATGCATTTGATTGCAGACATATTCTGTCATAGTTCGTGTAGCACATAAAATAACAGCACCAACTTGTTACCACTGTAGTGTATAACTACAGTGATTGGCTAAAGTTACACCTTGCATTTTTAAACGGCTATGGGTATCCTTGCCAAATACACTGACTTTTGAATTCGTAAGAGAACAATCTTCTGTGGTTCTGCACAATCGGAAAGAATAAACTAACATCAACAATACATAGTTTATGCTCATAAGAACGTTAATGAAAGCCTTCCCCACCTGACTTCCACATCATTTAGTCATTAAATTTTGGCTGAGGTAGGTCACATATTCTCAATATGTTTCAATGCTTTAGCCAAAGATGAAACTGTGACAAGACAATTTTCAGAGCCTCAGACAAGTTTTTCAACTCTTCAATGAAAACCGCTGTTACATTTGTTGATTTTACTTAATAGCCTCACAAGTGTAGTATTCCAGTCTACTTTCAATGAAGCCGTTAAAGGCTAAGACCATTGGAACATTTAGAGTATTAGCTGTGTATGCAGTTATGTGTTACTGAGAACAGAAGCTGTTCGTTGCTCAGCTTGTTAAGCAGCACCCAAGAGATATCATTTTACTTGATAGGATGATTAATTGGATTGTATACAAGAACATTACAAAGAATCTGGTGGTGAGATAATTAATCATATTGATATTCATGCTTTCGTGTCGGCTCAAACTTCACTCTGGTACTACTCTGTGTAGCATACAAATGATATACATGCACTGAGGAACATATGCACACGCACACAAATACATACGCACAGAAACCTCAAACACACACACTTGCACACACACACACACCACACACACACACACTCACACACTCACACCCACACATATATATATATATATATATACGCATATACACACACACATATATATATATATATATATATATATATATATATATATAATATAGATATATATATATATATATATATATAAATGAATTTATATAGTTGTAAAATTTTTGTAATCAAACAAATTAATCAATTTATGTTGTAATCTACTATACAGCTCTTGGCATGTATTTACGATTTCATTCCCACCTTATTAGATTTTTCAAGTAGAGCTCTATGTATGTGTTTTTGTTTCCGTAACTATCTAAGAATATTTATTATTTCATGTTCGTGTATAAAGTAACGGCTTCGTTCTTTTGTCAATTCCTCGTCTATTCTTGTACCAAACTTACAAATAACTTACTCTCCATTCGAGGTCGAGTTTGCACAAGGAGAAACCTTCCCTAATTAGTTTGATCATTAGGAATGAGGTTTCGTTCATAAAAAAAACACGGCTCTAGGGTTGGGAGGAATCTCAGAATGCGAAAGATGTGAATTTATGACGATTTTTGCCGGAACTTTATGTTGCGTGAAGCGGGACGTTGCCAAATTTCCGATATTGGAGGACTGCCAAAATCATCCGATTTCTTCGCATAGAATGTGCTTCGTATAAGTGTGTGTGTGTGTGTGTTGTGTGTGTGTGTGTGTGTGTGTGGTGTGTGTGTGTGTGTGTGTGTGTGTGTGTGTGTGTAGCTTTCGATGGGCATGAAGTCTGTAAGTTTTATTCGAAAACATTTCATAATATTGACATCTCGCTTTCATAAATTGTAGTCAAAGTATATGAACCTTTTTCCAGTTCAGAACAGCATTCTAAAGGCTGTAGCAGTTCAGATTATATTTATATGATTTAATTTTAGAAACATATTAATAAAACTGAGCAGGGGTAGCTGTGTGGTAAGTAGCTTGCTAACCAACCACATGGTTCTGGGTTCAGTCCCACTGCGTGGCATCTTGGGCAAGTGTCTTCTACTATAGCCTCGGGCCGACCAAAGCCTTGTGAGTGGATTTGGTAGACGGAAACTGAACGAAGACTGTCGTATATATGTATATATATATATATATGTATGTGTGTATATATGTTTGTGTGTCTGTGTTTGTCCCCCTAGCATTGCTTGACAACCGATGCTGGTGTGTTTACGTCCCCGTAACTTAGTGGTTCGGCAAAAGAGACCGATAGAATAAGTACTGGGCTTACAAAGAATAAGTCCCGGGGTCGAGTTGCTCGACTAAAGGCGGTGCTCCAGCATGGCCGCAGTCAAATGACTGAAACAAGTAAAAAGAGTAAAAAGAGTAAAGAGTAATAAAAATATTATTTCTTTTAATAAAATCAACATACCTGTTATACCTGCTGGGCAGGTACAGGTATAAAATCCGAGTTTATCTTCACATGTTGAACCGAACTTGCAACCGTTTCCCACGCAGTCGTCAATATTGTTTTGACATGATTCACCTGACCATCCTGAAATATATTCAAGTATACTGAATGAGTTAAAACAATGTTGGATATTTTTAATCCTTTATCATTTTATTAGTGTTTGTTTTTGGTTTTATTACTATTGCGTCAATCTTTTGCTATGCCTCTATTTGATTGAGTCCTTTCTTAGCAGCGCTACATCACCGCGACTCACTCACAGAGAGTTGTGGCCGGGTGGCCGGTTGTCGATGAAGATACTAAAGTCCATCCAGCGTTCCAGCCCGCCACTCGCCCTGAACAGTTGAAAAGCTACATATATCTATATGAAGTCGAATAACATTCACCAATGTCTAAATTGTTGTTTTTGTTACCACTTTGCACCTTCACTACTCGGTACTATCGAGTGGTTTTCGTCCTTTCGTGCCTTAAATCACATGTTTTAGCTCTCAAAATGCGGCCTTCCCGTTTCGCTATGAAGAATTGGTGAAGGAGCAATATCATCGCGAGCACGACGGTTGCTATGACTTTCTTCAGCCCCTCTTCTACATTTCTAGATAAGACACCCTTTATTCTATTTATCTCTATCGCCCTGACCTTGCTAAACCTTTTTTCTGTCGAATTACCATTTGTTTCTTGACGATCACCCTCTTCAACACCACCTTAAAGTAATTCGATAATCTTGTCTTTGTAAGTTTGGTGCGCCTGGAGCGATACGTTTAGCTTCCAGTAACTGAGTCTTTGCTTATGAATTTTATCTATCATACCTAACATGTCACAAATATTACATAAGAATGTATTTATATGTTTATACCAATCATCTTTCTATCTATTATCAGCATACCTTTGCATACTCCAGTTAGGACAAATGTATCCGTCCTGTTACAGACACTGTACAGCAACCATGTTATAAAGTGTACAGAGTTCTGATGGCAGAATAAATTAAGCTTCAAAGATGCAGAAACCATGAAAATACGGTAAACTATTTTCAGGGTGTTAATACTGCAATATCATACGAATACATATAAGTATTTGCATAACCTCTTTGGGGCCACTCTTGCTCTAACAAATCACCGTCAGATTATTTTTTTAATTTTTTATTACATTGACACTATTTTCAGTCAAGGAAACGGTTTCAACATATTTTTATCCGTATTAATTTTTAAGACTCTTGCTTATTCGATATCTTCTTCACATATGCTAATAGGATTACTGTTTGTTCCAGACTATCTGAAGTCGATAGTAATCTTAGATTAAGCTACTACTCAGTCGAAATAGTTAAAAAGTTGTATTAGCATTATCTTCATATTTTTCCATCAAAAAGTATTCTTAATGCCAACATAACTAACTTCTGTTTAATGAATGCAAGGGAAAATAAAACATTATTGAAAGGAATATGATACAATGAATCCAAAGCCAGTATTTAGCGAAACGAGATTGCTAATAATATAGTAATGTATTTTACACGGACTATAGATACTAAATGGATGCTGATGAAGTGGTTGAAGATTCAGTAGTGAATATTTCATCAGTTGGTTATATTCTGTTTCTGCCACAAATCTGAAAAGCAGAATCTACCCTCTGGTAAATATAAGGTTTACGTACAATTCGGCTTTTCTGCAAAGCAGAATTTTTCTAAGCCGTTCACTGATCTTTAACGAATGTTTCATAAGCAATACTAAATCTAAATCATTCCATGTGTGAACTCTATAATATACACGAAAGAATTTTTACAAACATATGGTATAATACTCTGCATTATACACCTCTTAGAAACAACATTTTACTGGTCGGTAATACGCGTATCGAAAGATACAATACTCTGCTTAAAGACATGATATTCACTCCATAGTAAAAGGTTACATATATAGGCGCAGGAGTGGCTGTGTGGTAAGTAGCTTGCTTACCAACCACATGGTTCCAGGTTCAGTCCCACCGCGTGGTACCTTGGGCAAGTGTCTTCTACTATAGCCTCGGGCCGACCAAAGCCTTGTGAGTGGATTTGGTAGACAGAAACTGAAAGAAGCCCGTCGTATATATGTATATGTATATATATATATATATATATATATATATATATGTAAAGGCGGTGCTCCAGCATGGCTGCAGTCAAATGACTAAAACAAGTAAAGTGAATATATTATCTCTCCAACCTGTATCTTGCTCAAATCTTAAAATATGATTACAATATACAACAAACTATAAAAACATCTTCGGACAGAGATGAAATGAAGTTATGTAAAGAAGGATATTTAGTATAAAACAAAAATATTAGAGAGGAATTTGAGGAAATAAAATATTTATTAAGAAACCGAAGCGTTTTCATTGAGTTTCTATTTAATGATTTTGTATTTCACTACATCACCAGCCATGGCCTTTTGCAGGGCCACAGAAACTTTTGAAGTAATGGGAGAAAGGTAAGATGATATATTGAAACATAAGATCTGTCTCCAACAATTTAAACAGAGAGCCCCATGCTAGAGGTGACATGGTGACATAGGATAAAGTTGTGAGGTTAAACCCGCTCACTGATTAAATCCAAATCCACAAAACATATAACATGCATTCATCAATTTCCGCCCTCCGAATTCCTTCTACAATGCAATGGTAAAAAAAGAAACACACACACGCACACACACACACACACACACACACACACACACACACACACACACACACACACACACACACACACACACACACACACACACACAAGTAGTATATTAAGTGTCACTTCGGCAAGATGTCAAGTAGGGAGAGTCCTAAAGCTTTTGATACGAAACAGACGTTTAT
>NC_043009.1:10801894-10816894 GCF_006345805.1 Octopus sinensis | reverse complement strand
TCAATATGTTTTTTACAGATATACCAATAACTTAGCTGTGAGATTTGAGTATAGGCGCTGGCATAACTATAGAGCGCAAAACATTTGTCCGACGTTCTAACGAACCTGAAAATCCAACGACGTAGAAGAGAGCACCATCAGAGTTATCCGGCCCTGAGTGTCAAGTATAAAGAACACCCTTGCCCTTTTTGCTAAAGTAGAAAAATTTCATAAGTAAAAAAGGGGTTGCAACTATCATGGAAAGGTTACCGAATGACTGAAAATTCATGAATATATTTTTAATAAAATATTAAAAATCCTACTCTTTTGTATCCATTATTAATATTACCAGCAGCAAAATGACATTGGAGCTGTTTTGCTTTTTGCTTCTATAATTTCAACACTAATCTATCTTTTGGAATATAGGAAAATACAGTTTTGATGTGTCGTCTCCTAATTCAAATTCAGAAATAGACACACTTAAAATCGTTAAAATATATTTAAATCTGAAATTTTACATACAAATTATTTATTTTTATAAATCTCTAAACGAGGTATAAACAGTAGCTACACGACAATGTGAAGTATACTTGCCACTTAAATGTGGCTAACCCCTAAGGGTTGATGCTACTGTAGCTTGTAGCCCCAGGAGAACATCTTCTCCAGCTGGCTATTGACACACTTTCTGGGCCCTATCATTAATTATTCCACTGGATCTTTCCGATAACTTGTAGACTGACACACACACACACACACACACACACATACACACACACACACATACATACATACATACATATATATAGATAAGCCAAGCATGAAAACACAACAACGCGAGGACGTGGAACAAGTATAATATTATTGGACCCTGAGGAAAGGAAAGAAAGAAGGAGGATTTAACGTTTCGAGCGAAGCTCTTCGTCAGAAACATAGGAAAAGGAAAGATCCAAAGAAGGGAAGACGGAGGAGAAAAATCGCCAACGGTACACACGCGGTCACGGGGACAGGGTGCTTGAAAGTTCCTGGCTATCGCGAAAGGCCTGGCAGGAGGCCCATTCTTCCGAGTTCTTTTACAGGGCTTAGAAAAACTGAAGGACCGCTGCAAATAAGTTTGTGTATCTGAAAGAGAAACATGCTGACTAAAACCATAAATACCTAATCCTCCACATAATCCTCCTGTATTTTTTTCGTTTACCCAAAGCCAGGAACTTTTCACCTCCTGGTAGATATATATATATATATATATATATATATATATATATATATATATTATAATATATATATTTATTTATGTATGTATGGGTGTTGTGTTTGTATAGTCTCCTCCTGTGTATACATGAACCACCATCCTCGTGAGCTGAAAACTATAAAAATATAAATAAAATTAAAAAATATATATATGTGAGTTACAAATATTGTTGTCTGTGGAGACATATTTTTGTAGAAAAAGATAGGAGTCCTTTGACTGCTATTCTAAAATTTTTCGTATGTGTCAAGCAACTTGTTGCAAAACCCTTATTGTTATAATTATATAAGTTTTTACCGAATATGGTCCTTTTCTATACCGAAATACTACTCGGTGAAATTTGTTGATTTTATTAAGTTAATTATCTTTCACCCTATATCTGTATATATATATATGTATATATACATATATATATACACACATATATATGCATATGTATACGTGCGTATCAATGTGTGTGTGTGCGTACGTGCGTGTATGTGCGTGTATGTGCGTGTGTGTATGTGTGTGTGTTCCCGTGTATACTCGCGCAGGCACGCACTCTAGCATTTCGAGCGGGTGCCCAAACCTAAAACATTAATTTTCTCCAAGCATTACTGCCTCGCATTACGTTTTTTAGGTTTTTCTCGACATCACGTGATTTTTGATGGATGTACGTCATTCCGGATCATCCGACATCAGATTTCTCATTGCTGGGGATCCGTAAACAAAGCTAAAACAATTCATATTAGCTTCAATAGAACTGCAACAGTATATCTTGAACCCTGCTCAGGAATGATTGATGATATATAGGGAATATTTCCATAAAGCTTTTCTGTCGTATGTTTTTCCATGATTTATTGAGAACAGCACACAACATAGATGAACAGATCTCATGATCCTTGCTTTTTATCCTTTTTTTTTAAAACAATAAAGAACTGATTCTACACTGATTCTGAGGAATTCCCTTCCCGTTCTGTCAGGCAGTGTAGATTTTGATAATCAGTGAATAAACTTCACTGAGTATACATATATACAATTATGAAGTCGAGGCAAATATCACCAGCCGACCGGTGTCTGCTACTCTAGGCCGATGAAGGACAATGATCCTGAAACACGGTGTCCCTAGATGCAGTTCCGGCGGCCGGGGGTGTTTGTCTCCCCTTCGTATATGTATATAAGGACACAGGGAAAAAATGTGTCGAAGCTATCAGAAGGCGTTCGATGCCTCCTAGGGCTATACAACGGTGAGGTACCCCCTACTTTCACGTTCTTGTTAGATTGACAGTATACAACCATTCTATATATATATATATATATATATATATATGTGTGTGTGTGTGTGTGTGTGTGTGTGTGTATGTATATGTATATATAGAAAGATATATAAACAAATAGATAGATATACATGTGTGTGTGTGTGTGTGTGCGTGTCAATGTGTATTTATGTATATACTTATATATATGTATATATATATGTATGTGTATATATAGAGAGATATATAAACAAATAGATAGATATGCATGTGTGTTTGTGTGTGTGTGCGTGTCTGTCTGTGTTTTGTGTATGTGTGTGTCCCCTACCACTGATTTACAACTGGTGTTGGTGTTTTTACGTCCCATAACCTATCTGTTCGGCAAGAGAGATCGATAGAATACGTTCCTGGCTTTAAAAAGTTTACTGGGATCGATTCATTTGACTACAATTTCTTCAAGGCTGTACCCCAGTATGGCCGCAGTCTAATAACTGAAACAAAAAAAAGATTTTAAAAAATATACATACATACATACATACATACATACATACATATATATATATATATATATACATACATACATACGTACATACATACATGT
The DNA here is from genome assembly GCF_006345805.1 of Octopus sinensis. Classification (NCBI taxonomy): domain Eukaryota; kingdom Metazoa; phylum Mollusca; class Cephalopoda; order Octopoda; family Octopodidae; genus Octopus; species Octopus sinensis. Next base: position 10,813,833 of record NC_043009.1, on the reverse strand, counting down.
ATATATAATATATATATATAATATTAATTTGAGACAAACCACTATTATGCAAATCAAACAAAGAAAGACTTAATCCAATACATAAAAAATTTTATATAAATTAAATATAATTAAGATATTTGTCTCAAATTAATATTATATTATATTTTACTATAACATTGGTTTCATCCTAAAATTATTTTTCCCTGTAAATTTGGATTTATTCCCTAATATTTATTATTATATATCTTTATATATATATATATATATATATATATATAGATATATATATATATAATATATTTGTCTGAGTAAGTGTGTGCGCTTATGGATGGACGCATATAGCATGCGTTTATGTGGCAGAATACTTACTGAAATTTTGGGGAATCGTTCTCTGTTGACCGTAATTCTACTTCCAACTATTCCAGTGTCACAAAGTCACAGGAACTTTCTTACCACAAAATTGAATTTGTGCAGTGTTCAATATCTATTGTGTGTCAAGGGAAATCAGGGCAAACAATATACTTAGAACCAGGTTTGTAACCTTCAGCATCGCAATACATTATATCATGCTCGATGTGATTCATACGAAGCGTTCGAGCATGTGTGTGTGTGTGTGTGTGTGTGTGTGTGTGTGTGTGTGTGTGTGTGTGTGTGTGTGTGTGTGTGTGTGTGTGTGTGTGTGTGTGTGTGAAATACATGGGTCCTAAAAGGCAGGAGTGGGCCAAGAAGCGGTTAGAAATAGTGAAAGTCATTTCATTGAGTATGGCCTGGCTGTTCTTAACGCTTGTATGGCTGAATGGATTGAGTGAGAATTCATTTTCGAATCCTACCGTACGCTTTGCTCTGAGGAAAACGGCCAACTCGCACAAAGCAATATTATGCCTGGCACTGCATTTAACAAGCGCTTCCGGTGTACTATGGATTTTATTCCTGAGAAAATTCACTTTCATACAAATCCTCTTCTCGGATTCAATCACGTGGCTTAACTAAATGATACATTACCAAGTATGCCACGTAGAGGGATAAAACTCGGGACCCCGGGATTTTCAAGCGAACCGCTTAATCATATATCCATTGTACAGGTAACACAGAACACAGAGTAGTGAGATATATCTACATCAATGAGCTGAACCTGGTTTAACCACATACGAACAGTTTTGAAATGGAGGACAACAAAGTTGTAACTTAATCGCATCATTTAGAAGCTGGGCATTTGTTCAACATAAGATCCACTTTTTTTAGTCAATTTCCCAATAAAAGAACGATTTATCTAGATCGATGACGGTAGTTATGCTGTAATTTCATGAATATGTTTGGATATACTCTGAGCTGCTTGCTCATAAATCGCAACAAACTATTATGTTTGATAAAGTCTATTGAAAATGTTGCTTAACAGTAGAAGCATCGCCTATTAAACACACAGAATCTGCGTTAATGCCTTATTTACTTTTCTCATTCTTTTACACTATATTTCTTGATATTGACTGCGATGTGGATGCCAAATCTACTTCGGTAGGGATATCATTAACTCACAGAGACTAAGATCAAAATCTCAGATATGTAAATAAATGATAAATGATTTACAATTTTCTGACAATTTACCCTAACAGCACACACTTTGGTAGTCTCTCAGTAAACAGATGTTTTAGATGTGATGTGTTAATTTAAGCTTTAAAAGTCCTAGGAAATACCGAACGTTATTCAAAAGAATAGTAAGCATTCCGATAGAAGTAGGAAGCAGCTCGATTAATGAAATTATGTTCTAGTTGCTAAAGAACTTGAATAGACAGATTTAATCCGAACGAGCAAACATTACTGCCTGAACTAAGTATTTTATTTTGATCAGGATCAACTTACCTCAAGACGAAACGTAGATAAAATGAATTTCTATCAAGACCATTGCATCCTCTGTTTATACATTGTATAAGAAGGATTACGGTATCCAATGACTGCTTATATTTCTTGGAAGATATTTGGCCGTGATTCGGATGAGATTTCGCTGCTCCATCTAGCTGGTAGGGAAACCGCGTAAACAATCTATTTTTTCTCTTAATGAAGATGTTGAGTGTTTAGCTGACAGCTAACTCTTTTACTTGTTTCAGTCATTCGACAGTGGCCATGCTGGAGCACCGCCATTATTCGAGCAAATCGACCCCAGGACTTATTCTTTGGAAGTCAGGCTCTTATTCTATCGGTCTCTTTTGCCGAACCGCTAAGTTACGGGGACGTAAACACACCAGCATCGGTTGTCAAGCAATGTTGGGGGGACAAACACAGTCACACAAACGTATACACACACAAACACACACACACACACATACATATATATATATTATATATATATATATATATATATTATATATATATATATATATACATATATACGACGGGCTTCTTTCAGTTTCCGTCTACCAAATCCACTCACAAAGCTTTGGTCGGCCCGAGGCTATAGTAGAAGACACTTGCCCAAGGTGCCACACAGTGGGACTGAACCCGAAACCATGTGGTTCGTAAGCAAGCTACTTTCCACACAGCCACTCTTACGCCTGAAGAATTGGTAAAATTGAATATGCCATTTATTGCTATTTGTAGAAAGCTTATTGTGTCATGACGGCATTTAATAACGGTCTCATACGTGTCGGGTCTTTATATTTAAAGCTGAAAGCACTCCATCTAATGATTATAATCATAAGCGACCGTCCCTGGTTGTTTTCCTTGGCCAAGTACTTCCATCTTTTATCATTTCCGTATCGTTTAGGAAGAAGCCGCCTGTTTACTGCTTGACTTCTTAAATCATTTACTGGTCATCCACTGGCGTCAGATATTTGATTGCCTGGTCTACAAACTTCTAGCACTGTTATAGATTATTGTATTCTACTTCGCTCTTTGCGAAGTTTCGGAACATCTTCCAACATCAATGCAGATTTTTGTACGCTACTTTGTTCATGTTACTCAGTACATTTTCTTATATGGTCATTGTGTAATAGAAGTCATACTTCACAATCAGTTATGCATTTCTGCCATTTCTATATATATAAACGGCAAAATGTCTATCTGTGTGTGCCCTTTATACAAATCCACAATTTTTCTGTTAGAGGGCTCGTACTTTCTATGGTTAATCAAAACCGTCCAAGGGTGGTCGTGCACATCTATACATTTCCGCAGTCACCCAACAAAGCCATTAAAAAATGAATAGAAGTGACTTTTTTGTGAATTTTCTATCCAAAACCCAATCAAAATGCTCGAAACTTGATACACCAATTGAATGCCAGCTAGCTGTATGTGATTGGTCAGAGATTTGGACAGTACTCGCGTGTATGTGCGCACGTACGCAGCTGTATTTGCATAAACTAGCACTGTAACCCGACAGCGTATGGCATGGTCAATGGTGTCCTTATCAGGCATCCGATCAACGCTGAAGAAGTTTCCTTTCTAGCAGGATGGAGTTTGCATCTGTAACTAAGGCGAAACCGTGAGAAAGAAGCATCAAACGATCCGAACATTTTAGAAAATGTTTACTCTCTGTACTATTCATTCATCAAGACCATTAGGAGACTGAGAATATGGCGATCTTTTAAGAGTTTTACAACCTAACTTTTCGAGCCATTGTAACAATTTCTCGTCCCAGAATTCAGCTGTATTGTCAGAATCAAATATATGTGGAAATCCATTCCTTGTGAAAATTATCCTCCAAACATGTGTCAGTTTCAGCAGGTTTATAAGTTATTCTCACCACTTCTGACCACCTAGAAAAATAGCACCAACTAACATTTTGTACAGAAATATGATTCATATGTAAACGTGATCAAACCTTCACTCCAGCTGGCCAACTCTACAGTTTTACGCTGACAACACTTCGGACAACTTCTAACATAATCAACACCATGACAATTTTCCGCCCACCAGGCTTCCAATCGTAAACAAATGGGAGTTTCCACTCCACCACAATGGTGATCATCGTGTACAGTCTTAATAGACATTTGCCACCATGCTGTAGGATCTACACTATCACCGTTACAAATAATAACATCGATTCTAAGTATGTCTAATGGCCTTGAATGTTATTTCAGTTACTGAGCAATTGCTGCTTCTATTTCATTTAATCCCATTCACAATCTTACAAAGGTTTACCCTATTTTTCCTCCCTTCTTGCAGTTCTAATTTTACTTGCGTCAATTTCCACACAATGAACAAAATATGTATCAGCAAAATTATTTTAGGTCTAAAATTCGATCAATAATCATTGAAATAGTTGTATTAGCAAAAGTTCATGTTCGCCTCTATTTCCGAACGGCTTCAAAGTGACAGCAATATTCATAGCTTGAGAAGTCTATTTACGACGGACAAAGATATGCGTTTACAATTCAATGGCAGGAAATGACAACAAAATACCTAACACACAAATGTGAAAGAAATGCGGATAAACCACTTTGATACAAGAGCATTTACCGAGTCTGTGGAATTATCATTCAGGATGTCAGCCTTATCCGAAATGTTTGCTCGAAAATGTAATCAAGGTATAAATAAATAAATAAATGCGCCCTTTTAAAGCCTAACCAGGCTCATGGGCCCGGTTTCCAAGTTTCTATGTCATATGTGTTCCCCAGCTGGATGGGATGCCAGTCCATCGCAGCGTTACTCACTTTTGCCAGCTGAGTGGACTGGAGCAACGTGAAATGAAGTGTTTTGCTCAAGAACACAACGCGTCGCCCGGTCCAGAAATCGAAACCACAATCTTACGATCATGATGCTGTCACCCTAACCACTAAGCCACGCGCCTCCACAATGCACCCTTTTAAAGCCTAACCAGGCTCATGGGCCCAGTTTCCAAGTTTCTATAGCATATGTGTTCCCCAGCTGGACGGGACGCCAATCCATTGCAGCGTTACTCATTTTTGCCAGCTGAGTGGACTGGAGCAACGTGAAAGGAAGTGTTTTGCTCAAGTACGCAACGCGTCACCCGGTCCAGGAATCGAAACCATAATCTTACGATCATGATGCTGACACCCTAACCACTAAGCCACGCGCCTCCGCCATCAAGATATTACCTACATATGAAGGACAACGTCGGGAATAGAAAATGACCCCACGTAATAAATAGAAAGGATAATCCTGAGGAAGTCTATATAAAAGGTATAGTGATGAGGAGTGAATGGCCATCCATGATGTTGAATGTTCCTATAAATACTTCAATAAAATACAAGTAAAGTAAAACAGATCTGATGATCTGAGGACGGGAAAGGTAATCGTACGTGTTGCTTGAAGCCTTTTTCCCAACGTATGTCACAACTATTTCAAAAATTAGTAAGATTAAATTATCTCTGATGAACTAATGAGAAATGTGCTGTTACTCCATCTAGACGATACATTTAGATTTCTGCCTTTAATTTATGAAGTATTTAGATTAAGAAAACTAGGAAGAACACTCTTAAACGAAGAAGTTCAGCTACAAACGACCGTCAAATTGTGCAAGATATTCGAGATTAGCAGGTCACAAAAGCATTTGAAAACACACACACACACATCAGGCACACACACACACACACACCACACACACACACACACACACACACACACACACACACATAAGGCAGACACACACACTTGAATGTGTGCGCACGTATGTGTGTGTGTGTGTGTGTGTGTGCGTGTATGTAAGTGCAAACAGACAAACACACATACACACGCATACACACACACAAACACACATGTATGCCGAAGAGATAGTAACATTGCCGCTAGATCCGAATGAAATTGCAGACAAATCTCCAAGAAACTACATCCTGTTCTTTTGCGTATGTATGTATATATGTATGTATACATGTATGTATGCTACTGGTAACATGTAACCCAGTACAACCTGTTGCATGGTCGGGTCGTCGGCGACGAAACCGGCAACCCCACCAAGCTTGCTTGGTGAGGAGGGTGTTTATTGGACACCCTGCGGGATGAAAAACAAAACCCGTCAAAGGGCGGAGGAACTCTTGAGAGTGAACGGCCATCCAATAAATGTCTTAAGGCTATATCATGCGCGGGACGTAGAAATAATCGGACTGAATACCCGATCGCGCGGTTAAACCATTGGGAGTGAAGGACTCCTAGCCTTTGTTAGGGCATCCTTCTAGGAGAAGGTAACTCAGGTAACTGGGATAACTCCGACATAAACCTGCGGCTCAGTGGTTACCGATGATGTTGACTTGTTCTTCTTTTCGCATTATGGCTGCTGTTGCTTAGTGAGTGGGATTGACTCAGTGCACAGCCTTTCCTCACTTTAAAAAAATCTTCTTGCACAGGCATTGCACGATAACAACATTAATTAAGCTTCGTGCAATGGCCATACTCGATAACGAGGGGCAGCCACCATGTATGTATGTATGTATATATGTATGTATGTATGTATATATGTATGTATGTATGTATGTATATATGCATGTATATATATGTATCTGTGTATGTATGTATTTGTGTATGTATGTATATATGTACATATGTATGTATGTATTTGTGTATGTATGTATATATGTACATATGTATGTATGTATGTATGTATGTATGTATGTATGTATATATGTAGGTAGGTATGCAGAAACATATGCTCCACTTAATAGTAGCTGTACCTGATGGGAAATAACAAATGTAATCTCTCAAATCGCACATTATCTTAATATATATAAACCAACGATATATCCGGACAGTAGCTGAACCAAAAGGAAATAGAAATATATCCTCTTCTTATCAAATTCATCTTTTTTATACAAAAACCATTTCTTCCTAAAGTTATATATATATATATGTGTGTGTGTGTGTGTGTGTGTGTGTGTATGTAGATACGAGTATACAATTCATGAAGAACTATGTCATAACCAAATACACCTGACTCCAATTCTAATTTGTTTATGTTAATATAATACTGAAGCAACCCCCCAAAATTCACACACACGCAGACTTACACACACACAAGCAGATAGATAGATAGATAGGTAGGTAGATAGATAGATAGATAGATAGATAGATAGATAGATAGATAGATAGATAGATAGATAGATAGATAGATAGATAGATAGATAGATAGATAGATAGATAGATAGATAGATAGAGCTGAAAATTTTGTATGTATGAAATTTTATGTGCGCAACGTCGAATGTATATATTATATATATATATATATATATGCATCAACGATTGTATTCTATCCGTCTGTATGTTTGTGTGTGTAACTGTGTTTGAATGTGTTTTAGCTTTCTGTATCTGCTTATTGTTAAGTAATAAATTAATTGAAATATAAAACGTAATTTTGGTCAGTTAAATCACAATTATGACGTCATAATACTGAAGTCAGAAAAACGCGATATTTTCCCTCATTCATTTGCGATACTTTGGCCATTGCTAACAGTTAACTTCTTGTAGGTTACTATTACAATCCATTGACTTGCGTTAATATATTTGCTAATAGCTTGTTTGTTTTAATAGATATAACCAAATGTCCGACGTTCTACACCGCCCGGGCTTCCGTAAACGACTTCGTAAAGGAGCTCGAAACTTTTTCTCAAGATTAATACCCTGCGTACGACGACCGAAACTTGAAGACCCTTTGGAAGATGACACAGATTTTTCTTCACCGTTATCATCAGACATCTCCTTGATGACAACTACAGAAGAAGATTTCCCGAGAAATCTCAATCAATCTGCTATAATTCCTCGTATTGAGGGTGAGTTTCGCTAAAATTGTTTAAAATATATGCATAAAACAAATGAGTTTTGCATTGTTTAACGTCTCTCTACATCTACCTATTTTTCTATCTATCTGATTATGTATTTATCAATCTCTCACTCTCTCAGTTTCTCTATTTCTCTTTATGAGATTAAGCTGCTATTTCTATGTAGTCAAACTTAAACAAGTTATTCAGATTTCTATGTAGTCAAACTTAAACAAGTTATTTAACAAGATTTTCCAACATATCGCCGGTTCATACATGCATATATACCTACGTAAAAAATCTGAGCGGGGCTACACTTGCTAGATATAGCAACCAAAATCGCCCTCAAACTTCATCAACTTCACTCACACATACATGTACGATTTCTATATTTATATTTGTGTTGGTTTCAGATTTTACCCCCATTGACTACGACCAGTCTGAGCGAACATCTTGTCCAGGTAAATATTCGACCTTCTTAAACTTCAGTTAACAAATTAATATACTCTGTTATGCATTAATATATATTTTCGTGTGTTGGGTAAGAGAGTCTGAGTTATCTTTTCCTTTCGTATTTTTTGTTTTTGTTTGTAGTAATAGTTTTATCCATTGTCTGTTTTCTTTTCCAGACTTACCCTCGACCGACACCGATTCCTTTGATGAAGAATTTCACAAACCATCAGAGTTTGGTAAGTTATTAATGCATTTTCTCATTTTTTTTTACTATATATTATAAACTACCTACTCGATTGTTTTGCATTTTCTGAATATTTAAATATGGTACATAGACATAGAGGATCGCGGTTTCGATTCCCAGACCGGGCGTTGTGTGTGTTTATTGAGCGAAAACACGACTACCGTAGCATGGCCGACTCAATCATGAATTTAATACTGCCAAGTACTATTTGAGAACAAACTTACAGCTTGTAGTGAATGATCGGGATATATCTATGCATTGATAACTTAATGTCGTTGCGATACATATGTTCATGCATACATACTTTTCTCAAAATCTCTTTTCCATGTTTCGTTTAGGGTATAACATGAATTTTTATTTATTTGTTACTTTATTTATTTATTCATTTTATTTATTTGTTACTACATAGATGATGGTAGCCAGACCGAAGAGGTCCCACCTTGTATTCCACTTATTGTATCCGACATCTTCATGCAAGCCAGTTCCGGTTTGCATCAAGTAGTACAGATCATCGTTTATTCTGTAAATGGTCATGTGACCATGTCCGTAAAACTTGGCTAGATCAAGTAAGTCATGATTCCATGTTTTTTCTTTTCTAATTTTAAAACCACACAATAAACTATTTCATCTGATAAAATGTTTATCGATATGTTACGTATACCCCCAGGTTTTATATAACTTTTACCTTCTTTGTTTACAGATATGCCAATCTCTTTGACCGCTGTGAGATTTGAATAGAGAAGCTGACATAACTATACAGCACAAAAGATTTCACCGATCTTCTAACGAACCTGAATATCCAGCTGCATATATGAGCAGCTAAACACAGAACACAGAGTTATCCGGCCCAGGGTGTCAAATATCAAGATCACCCTTACCCCTTTTGCTAAAGTTGAAAGAATTTTCGTAAATAAAAAAAAAGGGGAATGCAGCTATCATGAAGTGATAACCGAATAATTAAAAATTTATAGACATATTTTAAATAAAAAAATTAAATATCATATTCGTTTTACATTCATTAATATTACTAGCAAGAAAAAGGCATTAAGAGTTGGTTTCTGATGATTTCTATAGTTTCAACACTATTTCGTTTTTGAGATATGGAGAAATATATTGTCGATGTGTCATCTCCTCATGAATATGAGTGTGTCTGTCTATGTGTGTGTATGTTTGTGTGTGCTAGTTTGTGTGTGTGTATGCGTGTGTGTTTTTGTGTGTGTGTGTATGTGTCTAGTACGTATGTATATAATGCAGCTAGGTACGGTAAAATTGCAGCCGTTTCCTCTTGAAGCATATTCACTTATTAGCTTTAAAACAACTAAATAACTTTTCCAGAGTTGTCCGGCCCTGGGTGCAAAAATATCAAGAACATACTCGCCCTATTTTTTAGATTATAAGAAAATAAATAAAACGTAAATAGAAGTAGGGTGCAACTATCTCAATTGATTTTCAATTCCAAACTAAACTAGTCCTGGTGTGGTGTAAACGCATTTTGGTAAAGTAAGTAAAGTAAGGGGATTTACCTCCCTTTGCTTCTTTATCTCCCCTTAATTTTTCTTTACTTTTTGTACCCCCGTAATGAAAATTCGGGAATCCAAAATTTCAGGATTGCGTGTCCGAATTCGGCCCGGAGTGTTTTTAATTTACTTATCGAGTCGGCCTGATTCCAAAATGGTATGATATGTTGGGCAACGGCCTGAGGGAATAAAGTTTAAAAAGTGTGACACACTGACACACTGATATTTGCATATATGATTCGTCGACTAGGAATTTATTGCAAAGCTGCTTGACAAACAATAGTACCAGCACCAACGTCACCACATCTGCCATTCACACACCGTTCAGACTTTTGACACCACCACCACCACCATCAATACCTTTGACTTTGCCGCCTTCCCCTCTACCACCATCACCACTGTCTTTCACATCACTTATTCTCACCTTCATCCCTGACCGCTTCGGATACCACCACAAACATTATCACCGCCGCCTCCGCCTCTATCACAAATACAGCTCAAACCATTACTATCACCCCATTATCATCATGAAAAGGCTAAATGTTCGTTTAGTATTCAGTCCTTCTTTCTCTCATATACCCACTCTTTCTCTTTCTCTTATTACTCCCACTGCCACCTTGTCTCTCTTTATCTCCCTCTCTTTTACTTTCTCTCTGTCTCTCCCTCCCTCTCCCTCTCTCTCTCTCTCTCCCTCCGCCACCGTCTCTATGCCTATCATTATTTTCACCGCAACATGCGCATTACTAGAAGTGACATGGAATAGTGAGAGAAGGGGTCAAAGTGTGACACACTGATACACAGAAATTAGTTTTCGCATTTATTATATTAGATATATTCTTTTTCTTTTCTTTTACTTGTTTCAGTCATTTGACTGCTGCCATGCTGGAGCACCGCCTTTAGTCGAGTAAATCGACCCCAGGACTTATAATATAGAAGCCTAGTACTTATTCTATCGGTCTCTTAGGCCGAACCGCTAGGTTATTGGGACGTAAACACGCGAGCATCGGTTGTCAAGCGATGTTGGCGGGACAAACAAAGGCACACAAGCATGTACACTCACACACACACGCGCACATACATGTATATATTTATAATATATATATATATATATATATATATATATATATATATATATATATATATATATATATATATATATACATATAAGATGGGCATCCTTCAGTTTCCGTCTACCAACTCCACTCACAAGGCTTTGGTCGGTCCAAGGCTATAGAAGAAGAGCCTTGCCCATGGTGCCACGCAGTGGAACGGAACCTGAAACCATTTGGTTGGGAAGCAAGCTACTTAATACGCAGCCACCCCTCTACATATTAACATATTAACATATTATATATATATATATATATATATATATATATATATACCTTATTAATTTCATATTTCTATATATTCAAAACGACAGAAGGTAGGATTGTTACTGCATGAATTGTGTGTCTCTCTTTGCCATACATATTTGTAAAGAATCTATATTCTTAATTTTCCATATAATAGCTCGTTACATGCATCTTGTTTTGAACATGAACCTCTCAAAAATATTCATTTCTGCTTTAGGCACAAGGCCCGAAATTTTTGGAGAGGGGGCCAGTGGGTTGGATCGTCCCCAGTACGCAACTTGATGAAAGGCAAAGGATGAAAGGTAAAGTGGAGTTCGGCGGAATTTGAACTCAGAACGTAGCGGCAAATGAGATACCTATTTCTTTACTACCCACAAGGGGCTAAACACAGAGAGGACAAACAAGGACAGACAAATGGATTAAGTCGATTACATCGACCCCAGTGCGTAACTGCTACTTATTTAATCGACCCCGAAAGGATGAAAGGCAAAGTCGACCTCGGTAGAATCTGAATTCAGAACGTAACGGCAGACGAAATACCGCTAAGCTTTTCGCCCGCTGTGCTAACGTTTCTTCCAACTCGCCTCTCATAAATATTGGGTGATCGCACAAATATTTTCGGTTATATTTCAGTCTATATAGGAATCATTTCCCAATAAAGTGTGCACCAACACTACACCTCCGTCTGGAA
>NC_043009.1:10781894-10796894 GCF_006345805.1 Octopus sinensis | reverse complement strand
AGAAACTTTATTGTAATCTTTATATATAAAAGTCAAGTTGTGTGTCTGTCTCCTACGATTTAGATTCCTAACTACTCCCACATTTTGCGGTGCAGTTTAACCAAAACCGGGTATCTTATAGTCGTGATTCATATCAAGCCCTTCTGGGTATTAGCGCGCATCTACGATGAGTCTACGATTAAAAAAAGAATTTACCATCATTTTTTTCCATTTTAATGCATTTTTTTCGCTATTATATAAGGGAAGTAACTCTCTAAAAATGTATACAATGAATTAACGATTTAAAAAAAATTTACCATCATTATTTTCCATTTTTAATGCATTTTTTTGCTATTTTTTGGCTATAACTCTCTAAAAATGCTTATATAGTTATTTCCCTTACAAATCCGAGCAACGCCGGGTGATACTGCTAGTTTTATATAAAATGAGCGTACCACTATTCGGCAGAGCTTTATCTTGTCAGATAACGTCACATCCCACCTCAAAGGCCTCCTAACATGCAACTCGTTGCTTGAGACTTCTCGAGTTCATATCTGTAAAGGCATTCGCTATATGTCACTCAGTAGATTTGAGCTCGATATTTCTTGAGAGTACGCCGAGCTCTTAAGTCCCTTGACTATGAAATATAGCAATAAGCATACATAAATTTGTTATCCAAATAGCATGGCGTCATAATGTAATTTAGTTTGAGGGAAGTCAAGGAATCAGAAAAAAAGTCTCTATGTTCGTGACATGAAGTTTCTTCACCTCACTCTGAACTATAATCGAATCTGCAATTTAGATTTTTTTTTTCATTTTGTAATATATGACTAAATGTGAAGAACTGTTTCTTGTATTGAAGTTGAAATGTTATTGCGAGACAACTTCCTTGCTGCACCAAATATCGGTGTATTGCTCTATGATCAATAAGAAATGACCAACGTGGTTGCTGTTGTTGTCAGCCAAAGTCCACCTTTGAGTAGCGTTACGACCTGAAACGTTCCAGCCATAAATATCTCATCTTATTAATGATTTGTCATGCCTAGAAGTACAGGTTGCGTCTTTTGGGCATTTCTGTTCGTACGTATTGATTCGTTAATAATTTGGCTGTTATTTCTAGCAGATCCTCTGACCGTGTAGAGTCTCCCTGGCTGTCTCATGACTTACATGTAAGGTGTTTAGGAAATCGTTATTTAGTTCCAAGAAGACGGCGAGTTGGCAGAGTGGTTAGCACTTCGGTCAAAATACCTAGTAGCATTTCTACCGGCTCTTCACGTTCTGAGTTCAAATCCCGCCGAGGTGAACTTTACCTTTCATCATTTTGGGGCCGATAATATAAAATACCAGTCGAATGCGGTGATCAATTTTATTGATTTGTCCATCGCTTCGAAACTGCTGGCTTTATGCAAAATTTTGAAAGAATTACTTAAACTCGAGTCAAGATGCCTCGTGGTATTTCTTCTGCCTCTTTACGTTCTGAGTTCAAACCCTCTGGAGATTAGTTTTGCCTTTCATCGTATTGAGGTAGATAAAATAAAATACCAGTTAGTTACTAAAGTCCATGTCTTCGACTAATACCTTCCCCTTGAAACCTGCTGGTTTTGTGCCTAAGAAAGAAGCCATTATTTAACCCAGAGTCGACTTGTATTGAGCTATTCAACACATGAAAATCTTGACTTCCGTTTCAGAAATCGTGTACACATAACTACCTTATTCAATTTGTCCTTACATTTTCTATACTGTAAGGTGTAGTCTGAGAGAAATTTGAATGCTATTACAAACTGTTATTTACTTCAGTCATTGGACTGTAGTCAATAGGAAGCAAACCTTCGAGGCTCTGGTAAGATATACTGATTAAATTGACAGGTGCTTAAAGATTTTAGTAGAGAAACGATAAGGTAGACATAAGCAAAATTTAAAGATAGAACTCTAAGAGTAGTAAACAAAAAAAACACAAGTGTTATTTTGTTCGACGCTCTTAACAGTTTTAGCAGTGGTGACTGGCAGTAATCATGAATATATATGTATAAATATTTATAGATAAATCACAAATGCCACAACGGTTTTCCTCCTTTTTAATTTATAAGCTCAGTGTAAAATAAACTGCAATCTATGGAAGCCTCTACAGTAATGCTTAAAGTAACTATTTGGGGTTTATGCATGTAATCATACATGTACATAAGTTCACATATATATACATACATACTAATATACATACATATATGCAAACATACATACATACATACTTAAATTCATACATATATACATAGAGACTTACATACGTACATACATACATACTTACATACTTACATACATACATGCATACATACATACTTACATACATACATATATACATACATATATACATACATACTTACATATACATACATACATATACATATATACATACATACTTACATACTTACATACATGCACACATACATACTTACATACATACATACTTACATACTTGCATACATACATACATACATACTTACATACATACATACTTGCATACATACATACATACTTACATACATACATACATGCATACATACATAAATGCATACTTACATACATACATACATTCATACATACATACATACATTCATACATACATACATACATACATACATACATGCACACATACATACTTACATACATACATACTTACATACTTGCATGCATACATACATACATACTTACATACATACATACTTGCATACATACATACATACATACATACATACTTACATACATACATACATACATACATAAATGCATATTTACATACATACATACATACATACATTCATACATACATACATACATGCACACATACATACTTACATACATACATACTTACATACTTGCATACATACATACATACATACTTACATACATACATACTTGCATACATACATACATACATACTTACATACATACATACATGCATACATACATAAATGCATATTTACATACATACATACATACTTACATACTTACATACATACATGCATACATACATACTTACATACATACATACATACATACATAAATGCATATTTACATACATACATACTTACATACATACATACATACTTACATACATACATACATGCATACATACATAAATGCATATTTACATACATACATACATACTTACATACTTACATACATACATGCATACATACATACTTACATACATACAGACATGCATACATACATACATAAATGCATATTTACATACATACATACTTACATACACACATACATACTTACATACATACATACATACATACATACATACATACATACATACATACATACATATACATACATACATACGTACATACATATATACATACATACTTACATACGTACATACTTACATACGTACATACATACATCCATACATTTATACAAGAGTTTAGCAAATGTATTTTTAACTGCAATGTGAAAATAGCTATGTTAAGGGATTTTTCATTGAATTTCGCTATTTAATTATTTTTCTCTATTTTGTATATTTTTTACTGATCATGTATTAACATATTTTGTTAGCTTGCCTTTTAATTCTCTCCAGATCTGTAGTGTTTGACTCTCAAAGAACCCATCCGCATTTGATAGATTTTATGTGAGTTTTAAAATCCTGCTATGTGTCCACACAGTCTTCACAGGACAAGCCGAGTAAGAGATTGGTTTAATCGTCGGCTATAAACGGATTGACTGGTTATCAGTAGCAGGTCCCCATCAACCAATTGGAGCAATCTCACTCTGCAAAACTTCTACGGCGAACCGGGTTGGTCAACGACCACACTCCACCGATAATGAACATATATAAATGGGTTACAAGTAGCTAGCAGCAGGTAATGGAGTATGCTTTGACCCCTCATAAAGTACAGTCTGTGGTTTTCACTGAAAAGCCTGACATGAGGTAGACCGTGTGGTTAAAACGCAGATCTTAGTTTGTGATATGGCACTCGGTGAGAGGACAGAACAGTTCCAGTCCATTATTTCTTTTTAAAACTTTGTTTCAGTTATTTACTGTGGCCATGCAGGGGTACCACCTTGAACAATCCAATCGATCACAGGGCATTTTTTGAAGTCTAGCACTTATGCTATCAGTCTCTTTTGCTGAACCGCAAAGTTACGGAGATATAGACACTCCAACACAGGTTGTCAAGAGGTGATGGAGGGCATATATATATATAAATATATATATATATATATATATAAATATATATATATACATATATACGACAGGCTTCTTTCAGTTTCCATCTACCAGATCCACTCACAAGACCTTGGTCGGCCCGAGGCTATAGTAAAAGATACTTGACCAAGCTGCTACGCAATGGGACTGAACCTGGAACCATGTGTTTGGGAAGCCTAACTTAAACTTTCGTCAAAACCCCGGATAAAAAGTAAAGTATGTATATATATATATACATATATATGCCCGAGGCTATAGTAGAAGGCACTTGCCCAAGGTGCCACGCAGTGGGGCTGAACCCGGAACCATGTGGTTGGTAAGCAAGCTACTTACCACACAGCCACTTCTGTGCCTATTGTAGAATTAGTTATGCATATATGAATATAAAGTGTGTAGCATACGTAAATTTTTTTACAAAATATTCCAAGCCATGATGAACAATCAATTCATATGCTCTTTTGTGGGTAACATATTTTTTCCCGTTCTTTATTTGCCAAATCTACAACTGATACAGAAGCAGTAAACAGGATTACATTGTAAGCTTGTTTGATTTAGATATGAATAAATATTGAGCAGACTTTACGCACTTCTAAGAAAAATGTACATAGAGCACTTTTATGTTTTTCTAACACAAATTAAACAAAAAGTGCTCATATGAATGTGTCGCTGTGTGCCTATATGTGTCTATGTGTGTATGTAAAAAGTTTTGTATGTACATATCTGTATATACAGAAAGTCTATCGGGAAATATATTTTTCTGCAATATCTCAACACACAATGCATACGATATTCAGGAGGAAAATGTTTATGATTCAAACTTTCATGTAACAAACAGTTCTTTTGAGATATCTAGTTTTTGAGATATCTAACAGTAAACATTTATCATTCAGTTACCTTTATGCAAAATATCCAAATATGTGATCTTCGTTCCTGAAGCCTCTATATAATTCAAGATATTCGTTTATCAGATAGTACTATAACGTTGGATTGCTCTGTATAGTCGAATACATATTCATACATCAGAAAATGTATTTCTGTTTAGTTTTAGAAGAAAATTTTGCTAACATGTACTTTTTTTTTACTTTTACTTGTTTCAGTCATGTGACTGTGGCCATGCTGGAGCACCGCCTTTAGTCGAGCAAATCGACCCCAGGACTTATTCTTTGTAAGCCTAGTACTTATTCTATCGGTCTATTTTGCCGAACCGCTAAGTTACGGGGACGTAAACACACCAGCGTCGGTTGTCAAGCGATGTTGGGGGGACAAACGCAGACAAACATATACACACACATACATATACATATATAAACATATATACGACGAGCTTCTTTCAGTTTCCACCTATCAAATCCACTCACAAGGCTTTGGTCGGCCCGAGGCTATAGTAGAAGACACTTTCCCAAGGTGCCACGTAGTGGGACTGAACCCGGAACCATGTGGTTGGTAAAAAAGCTTCTTACCACACAGCCACTCCTACGCCTATGCTATGTATGCTAACTTTTAACATGAGTTATGCTATTCAGTCGATAATCCTGAAAGTATGGGACGAGATACATATGCATACAATAATCCATAGTAAATTCTATATTTCAGCCAACGTTAAACGATACTGTAAGCTCCAACCCTTTCTCGAGGCCATTAGCTACCATTTCCATATCGCAGTGTAGGTTTACCGTTTTGCCATATGTACTAATAAAACGTGCGGTTGTTCATCGTCGAGAAATGAGCGTTATTTTATCTTAAACGGAGTCATTTTGTTTACATTGCCAAGTTCACACTTACTATGAATTATATGAAGTTCACATATTTCTAGTCATACTAAATAACCAATTCCTCATACGAAAATATCGCTATATATCCTGTCATTACGATTGTCTAGAAAGATAAATCTAAATTGTATGACAGCTATTGTAGTACAGCTGTCAAAACATTACACAAAATGATATAATTCTATCATAGCGGCTAAAGTAGGATATACAATTCATTTGATGATGGTAACGTAGACACTAGCATAAAATTGCTATATAAAATGAATAGCATATGTTTTAAGGGTAGTGTATTTAAACAACACGGATTTTGAAGTCGAATTTCTATATTCATGATATAGGGCGTATCTTATAACTTTAAGATATATCGGATAGATGCTCCGATGGCAGAATTTCATTCCTTATACGTTAGATAGATTCGAACCCGGGTATGCTCATCGCTGTTGTATTTCGTCATTATCTAACAACTTTTTAACTCTTTTTTTGACGACTATGTATTCATGACTCACTCTCTTCGTTAGGTTAAGGATACACTAGTGTTTCGACCTTGTTGTGTGACTCCTAGACCAAATCGAAAGCGGGTTGATGAATTTAACAAGAGTCTTTGGCTTTGTTCATAGGATTTAGTAAACAAACGCTTTGTATTGTCTTCTGATTTCTGAAAACCGATTAGGTTATTCACGTTCTAATCTACCGAAAAGTATTAAGAAAAAATATGCATGTCATCATATTCTGTTTCTTTACTACCCACAAGGGGCTAAACATAAAGAGGACAAACAAGGACAGACAAACGGATTAAGTCGATTACCTCGACCCCAGTGCGTAACTGGTACTTAATTTATCGACCCCGAAAGGATGAAAGGCAAAGTCGACCTCGGCGGATCATATTCATTACCCAGGTTCACCATGCACATATCGTTTTATCATATAACTGTTAGATATCAAGATTTATGGATAGTGTGATAAATTTGTCTTCAAATTGATCATTAACGACCTGGTTAAAATGTAACTTTCTCCCGTAAACCGAAACTGGGTTTATTATTGAATGATATCACGAAGGAATATCTCTATCACTCAACGGGAGTCGTCAATTTTTATCCGAAACACATAGATTATGATATATAAATTAAATAACATGTATAAAAATGTTCAATAAGGATTCTTTGTTACTGAATGATAACTAAATTGAATACCGAATAGATAATGAAATTTGAATAGTTATTGAATTCTACTACTAGCTCACATCTTCTCTCTTTCTCTCTTTCTTTCTTTCTTTCTTTCTCTCTCTCACTCTTACCCTTCTTTTTCTCTCTCGCTTACCTGGATTACAGATTTTCTTTCCTGAATGTTTATCACATGTATAATGGCCGCCATCGTCATCATCCCGTTCTATACAATGGACATCGCATGTTGAACCGTAGTAATCGTCATTACAGTATTCTTTTATTTCAAGCTGCAATCTAAGACAAATTTACGTAAGATACACATAGAATTATATGAATAAAGCGGTGGTTCTCAATTTTGTATTTCATTGAAAGAAAACGATCAAGCATAAATTTACATCATTAATTCTAGTTTCACAATGTGTATGCTTTCACCAATCCCAGAAAATACATTTACCATAGCATATGTGTTGCATTGGAAAGAAATACAGTGTAGTAATGTAGGGTTTTTGAAAGCTGCAAATGGTTCTATGTATATGTATGCCAATGCACATATATGTATATGTATGTGCGCGTTGGTGCATAGACCTACACAGTATATACAGGGTTGGACAAAACAAGAGAAACAACTGGCATCATAGCATCATAATTTTGAAATATCTGTAAAACTGTCAAAAGCTTGTTTAATTTTATGTTTTTTTATATTTATTATTAGTGTTGCTTTATATGTTTTGCTAAAATTGCTGTTATTTGTTTCAGATATCATCAGAAAAAGGTAATTAAAATTCATTAAAATGACAGATCTATCCAACTTTCAAAGAGGTCAAATTGTTGGTGCTCGTACGGCAGGCGCTTGCGTAACGAAAATGGTTGAAATTTTTGGTGTATCAAGAAGTACTGTCTCGAAAGTAATCACAGCCTTTGCAAAAGAGGGGGAAAAAACCTCGTCATCGAAACAAAACTCCGGAAGAACTCCAAAACGTTAAGATAGGGACAGTCGGACTCTTACACAAATTGTCAGAAAGGATCACAAAATTACTGCAGAGCTTAATGACTACCTCAAGAACCCAGTTTCCACAAAAACTGTTCGCCGGGAGCTGCATAGAGCCGGATTTCACGAGAGGGTTGCAATCAGAAAACCACCACTTTCAAAAACAAACGTTGTAAAGCGTTCAGAGTGAAGTAAAAACCTACACAATTGGTCCCTAGAGCAGTAAAAGAGTGTTATTTTCTCGGACGAGTCATTTGTTACCTTATTTCCAAACACCGGCGGAGTATACATGTGGAGACAGCCAAAAGAAGCATTTGACTCAGACTGCCTTCTTCCAACTGTTAAACATGGAGGAGGATCTGTGATGATCTGGGGTGGAGGCTATATCTTGGAAATCTGCCACCCCAATGGTTTCCCTTCATGTCAGAATTAAGAGTCAAGACTATTTAAGCCTTTTATCTGATCAAATTCATCCTATCGTTGCGGAACGGTTTCCGGAGGTAAGCACAATCTTTCAGGATGATAATGCACCAATTATATATATATATATAATATATATATATATATAATATATATATATATATATATATTATATATATATATATATATATTCCTTCGAAATAGTCACTTTGCACAGCAATACACCGCTCCCAGGGTTCCTGCCAGTTTGGGAATCCGGCCTGGAAGTCGTTTTCGGTAAGCGATCCGAGGACCTTGTGTGTGTGTGTGTGTGTGTCTGTCTTTCTCTCTCTCTCTCTCTCTCTCTCTCTCTCTCTCTCTCTCTCTCTCTCTCTCTCTCTCTCTCTCTCTCTCTCTCTCTCTCTCTCTCTCTGCCTGTCTGTCTGTCTGTCTGTGTTTATGCGTGTGTGTCTTTGAAGCTGTTTTTGTCCCACTTCCACAACTTGAATATTGGTGTTAATGTGTTTACATCCCCGTAACTTATCAGCCAGGCAAAAAAAAAAGACCCCATAGAATGAGTACCAGGCTTCAAAAAAATTATGCACTGCTCCAGAATGGCTGCAACCGAATAAGTGAAAGAAGTAAAAAGTAAAAGATAAAAGTTAGGAGGAAAATTAAACGGCATTGTGTATTCCATACTTCAATTTCCTTACAGTAACCGGATCTGACACTTATTTTAGATTTCAAACATCCAGAGTTAATAATTTCAAAAGAGGAATGCCACGTAGCACCAAATAAGAATTTTCTGGCGTAGTAATGGAAAATTCGATTTTGGTTAGCGTGTCCAGCACAGGTTACCTCCATCGCTAACTTCTCCAGGCAATCAACTATAGCCTCAATTCACAGGAAGATGGTGTAGGAGGAAATGCGTAGCCGTATTTCGTCTGCCGTTACGTTCTGAGTTCAAATTCCGCCGAGGTCGACTTTGCTTTCATCCATTCGGGGTCGATAAATTAAGTATCAGCTACGCACTGGGGTCGATGTAATCGACTTAATCTGTTTGTCCTTGTTTGTCCCCTCTATATTTAGCCCCTTGTGGGTAATAAAGAAATAGATGTAGGAGTAAATATTGAAACGTTCCTGGCTTTGGGTGAAAGGAAATACAGGAGCATCAGTTAATTATGATTTTATTCAACATACTCTTCTCTCAGATTCACACACTTAATACAGCGATCCTTCAGTTCTTCTAAGCCCTGTAAAAGAATTCTGAAGGGTGGAGCCTGAAACCAGACCTCTTGCCATGCCCTTAAAGCCAGGACTCCCTCGGATATGAAGTGTAAAAGGAATTGAAACGAGCCTTCATCTCTGACATGGCTTCATTATTATCACACTTTGCTCTCGATAAAACAGTAATCAAATGCTGTAATCAAATGCTGTGATCTGCTGAATCAAATAAATCTTTCTCATTCCTACCATGTTACTCTCGTATATATATAAAAGAAAATATTATTTTGTTTATGTCTCATAGAAACATTATAATTAAAATAAAATCTGCAAGTGATTTTTCTTTCTTTCCATTTTATCCCCTGCATTTAACCTTTCTATTTTATTTTCTAATCCTGTCTGTTACCTACAAAAGGAAACTGTCATAAACATACATCTTTATATCAATGTATTCTCTAAAATCTATTTATCTTTTTACTTATCATTATATCTATTTAGCTAATCATTGTTTATATCTACCTATCGTTGTAGCTATCCGGAGTTTTTTCCTGTATCTATTCGCATCATTGTGTTTAGGCTTCAAATGTAATTAGATTTACGAGACACCAGAGATTGTTAAGCAAAAGGTCTCGATGCAAATAATTGATTGAGGGTAGCTTTCGTTGTACTTTGTTGTGCTTTTCTGTTGGTATCTGAGAAAGCAATACCGCCTTTCTTGCAATTTAATCAATAACTTTCTGTTCTTTCGTCTTTAATACATTCTTTCAGCATGAAAGATTGCAAGCACACTTTATCTACATGAATACGAGAGCTGAAGTCGGCAGTCATTCCGTTAAGCTACCCAACAGAATAAGTCTGTTGAGATAAGACTTACAGCTGCATTCAAACAGCTGCTCTGAAGCAAACAGCAAGGCTTTGCTGTTGGCAGGGATTGAAAAGCAAAGCCGAAATATAAAGGAAACCATTACGCGTTAACTTCGCTATTAAATAACTTATTCATATGAGTGTACATTTTTCTCTCTCTCTAACTCTCACTTTCTCACACTCTTCTTTCTCTCACTCTCTCTTTCTTTCTCTCTCCCTCATTTCTCTCACTCTCTCATGTCTCTTTCTCTTTCTCTCTCTCTCTCTCTCTCTCTCTCTCTCTCTCTCTCTCTCTCTCTCTCTCTCTCTCTCTCTCTCTCTCTGTGAATGTATGTATATAAATTGGTTAGTATGTATGTATGTATTTATGTATATGCTTCTGGATATACAGACTTAAATATACTTGTGTGAGTTTGTATGTATGCATATGTGTAAGTCGGTCTTGAGTGCATGCATATAAGATCGAAAAGAAAGATAATTGAAATCATCGTAATGTTGTAAATGTATAAGAAATATTCTAATGGCCATGTTCACATGAATAAATCTAACACACAAAGGCCCATACCGATCGCTAGCAAATCTTCGCCATTCAAAATGAAGAAAATTCGACGTAACATTATTTCGCTCATGTCTTTCTTTAAATGTTAAATCTAATATTTCTAAAAACTTCGTAGCCTTAAGACATAAACATTTCCTTTTTCCTTTTAATCAACATTACGGAAAACATCCAATAGGATTAACACAAAATTCAGATGCAGAGATTCTACGTATGCGTAAAAGACTTGATAGATAAGACTAGCCTAAAGACCAATGACAAAGGCCTGTAAATAACTGAGACTATTTGAACACACAGAAATACAAATGCGTAACCCTATTCGGTCGTTCAGGTAGGAAGCGATTAGCTACAAAGCAGAATTAACCACCACCAGTCTTTGTATTAACATTAGCATAAACCCGATGAAGGTACGCATACAAGTTTAATTCTTACAACGAAACATCGACCACACGTCTTCCTATTCAGAAATATATAGAGGACGAATATAACAAATTTGGTCTGAACTTTGAAAGAATATGTTACCATACTCCCCATCACTTGTAAAATTTTAGGAACATGAAGATTATATAGAAATGGCACAATAAACTGCGCTATTACGCATGACGAAGAAGATTATGCTCAAAAACTGATCAAATATTTAGCCTGTATAAGTACAAAGATTTCTCCGGATGTCACAATGTCGATAAATACGTTCTTATTCACAGGAAGATAATATAACTACTAGCATACCCGTGTCGTCAAAAATACTGAGATCATTATTAATGATTGAGAATGACCCAGCAAAACAATGGGAGGTACCATTTATAAATGTCAGCATTTAAGTAAATGTATGTACATAATGCATTTATATTAGATACGGAATTATCCAAGTAATTGTTGTCGCTGAAATACCAACATCAAGCTGTGGCCATTCTCAAAAATTGGCAGGACACTATTCGGTAGTGAACATTGACTTTCCCTATTCAAATCTCTAAAGGCTGAGGATTAGCATCACGCTTCAAACTCAGAGTACCAAGGAGATGGTATCAAACTTGTAAGTCCCAATAAACGCGTTGAGTGCCCTACTTTCGCTTGTCTTCTCACTCGTATATTATATATATATATATATATATATATATATATATATACACTCACACATACACTCATACTTACACAGGAATATTTATATATAGGGAGAGTTTACGAAAAAAAAACAAAAGACGAAGACCGGTGATGTACAAAACAAACAGATGTATTAGTATATCGCTCAGGAATATTTATATATACATCGCTGTATGTGCATATATAAATATATGTGTGCGTGTCTCCATGAGTGTGTGAATGTGTTATCCTTTACTTGGAAAACGAAATAAGGGCTAGTGTTAGGAAAGACAAGCATAGAATGAAATATATTATGATTTATAAATGTTACGCAAGTGATATTTTAAAAACAGAAGTGTGTAATATTTGATTTGACATATATTTATACGTGCATGTATGGGATTGTTAAAGTAAATATGAATTATGATAAAAATTTGCTCAGCGACTGCTGAGTTCGTCTTCATTTAGCAGCTCTAACTGTCAATCACTCCAACTTCGTTCGTTGTTTTGCCTCCCTCTAACAGCGTGAACGACGACACACACATTCTATAATGTTATATGTGAGATTCCCGTGAGCAGATTAACGCATAACAATTTTACACGAAGAATCATACTGTCTGTTGTGGTCCTGGATTCAACACATAATGAGATATTATCTACCTCTACAATTTCTTTCATTTATTAACTTAAGCGCAGCTAGTAGCTAATCCATTATACGACACAGCACCACAGTAAACGACACTTCCATAGATTCGTCTCATTAATTATTTTCATTGCTCGATGTCAGATTATTTAAAATCCCTTCTTAACATCGCCATATTTAATAATTCCATCATCCTGAATGTTTTTTTAATAACTCAAAGGAAATGACTCACCATAAGCAATCAATATTAATATACAATGAATCATGCTTTGTATATAGCTGTACACAATGGCTGACATTGACGAGGAAGAAGAGGAATCCTTTCTGATTTTTCTACCATATATATATATATATATATATATTTACTGATATATATACTGATATATATATATATATATATATATAATATATATATATATCAACAATCAAGGAACGGCCATAATAGGTCATAATAGGCCATAATAGGCCTATTATGGCCGTTCCTTGATTGTTGATGTTGAACTTATAAATGGTCTATGACTATTTAATTTTTTTCCCACTAGGCCGCTGGTGGCAAAAAAATTCTACAAAATTTTTTGCCACCCTATATTGATTATTATATATATATATATATATATATATATATATATATATATATATATATATATATTTATATATATATATTTACTGATATATATACTGATATATATATATATATATATAATATATATATATTTATATATATATATATATATTTATTTATATATATACTTATATATATATATTATATATATATATATACTTATATATATATATATATATATATAGTATATATATAGACAGAGTTTACTTACGAAAAAAACAAAAGACGAAGACAGGTGGTGTACAAAACAAATAGATGTATTAGTATAACGCTCAGGAATAGAACAATTATATATATATATACTTATGTGTGGTTATGTATATTCGTGTAGAAATGAAAGCTATTTCTGTTTTTATGCCCGCCATGTGCTGAATATTACAAATATATCTAATATCAGGAGAAGGAAATATAATCTGAAATGCTTTCTGCTTCTTCCTTTTTTTTCTTTTTTCAGATTTTAGGAATTGAAGAATTAATGTTTGTTTTGTATTTAATTTTCTTAGTTTCTTTTCGTTTTTATTTGCCTTTCTTTCGTTTTTATTCATTTATTCATTTTGTTCTTTATTTTACTATTAAAGCAATAAATTAATTTCTTGTAATTCCCATATTTCGATTAACGTTCATGCAACGTTAAATCTTGTCTCATAAAATTTCGATGTTCGATCTTAAGAGTTCTCTCGATTTCAGATCATACTGGTTATCTTTCCTTCCTGGGAAAAACTTTCGGATGAAGTTTTAATTGTTTTTATATGCTCGGCTGCTGTATTCCGATTCCTACTTTGCTGTTTCGGAAAGAAAAATTTTCTCTTAAAATGCCTTCTGCAATTTCCGCACGATGTGTCCAGCATCGGCACTAGATTGGCATGGTCATTACTGTTGTTTAAACCTCAGTTAACTCCTCGGTCAAGGAGAATTGTTTTTGTTGTTGACCTATTTGTTTTGCTTGCAATTCTTGGTTCACGGCTTGGCGTGGGTGCTTTTTAGGATCCTGAATAGAATGGAACCGAGTATGCAGAGACGCGAGAAAATCTCTGCAGAGCATCGGGACAGATATTTTATCACCTTATATATCTTTATTCTTTTACTCTTTTATTCTTTTATTTTTTTTTCAGCCATTTGACAGCGGCCATGCCGGAGCACCGCCTTTAGTCGAGCAAATCGACCCGAGGACTTATTCTTTGTAAGCTTAGTAGTTATTCTATCGGTCTCTTTTGCCAAACCACTAAGTTAAAGGGACGTAAGCACACCAGCATCGGTTGGCAAGCGATGGTGGGGAGAGAAACACAGATACATACACACACACGTACATACATATATACATATATATATATATACATATATATATACATACATACATATATATATACATACATATGTCTACTATACACCTTTTTAAACACGTGATTACCTGTGTACGTTTGTAAATGTGTGTGTGTGTGCGTGTGTGTATGTGTGTGTGTATATGTGTGTGTGTGTGTGTGTGTGTGTGTGTGTGTGTGT
>NC_043009.1:10764394-10776894 GCF_006345805.1 Octopus sinensis | reverse complement strand
GTGATTTGACATTGGCCGTTATTAGAACAAAGGAGAAATAGCATTGAAGCGTCACTCGTATGCAAAAGCCTCTGTTGGTATTATGGCAGAATGTAATGGGTTAGGTTAATTCAATACTTACTACTGGCATTATTAAACACAGAAATGTGCAAATCAAAATTGAACTGAAAGTATTGAAGTGTAACTCATACTCATTATAAGATTCCTTAGGTGTGTACTTATTCACTTCATTATTATTTCATCTCATTAAGGCGACGAGCTACTAGAATCGTTAGCACGCCGGACAAAGTGCTCAGAGGTATTTCGTCCGTATCCACGTTCGGAGTTCACATTCCGCTAAGGTCGAATTTGCTTTACATCCTTTCGGACGCGATAAAATAGGTATCAGTTGAGGACTGGGGTCGATATAATCGACTTTTCCCCTCCTCTGAAATTGCTGGCCTTGTGCCAAAATTTTACACCATTATTATTCCATTTCCGATTGGCCAAGCGAACACCCGTCAATTTAGGTCAAATTTAGTTTAAACTTAAACTGTCTGATACTATATATAATATTTGTGAACAAACTAGAAAAGCTTTGTGAGTTACGGAGAGAACGCTACTGTGGAAGAGTCATAGTTTAATAATAACTGTATAACGATATATCATAACAAAATATATTCTCCGATTTGAAGCGACAATTTTTATACTATATATAACATTTATAAAGAAACCCATATATTCATGAATTGTATATTGAAAACCTCTAGAAAGCATTGTTAATATGTGAAGAGTTTTAGCAGTAAGAAATGGTAGTGGAGGTTAAAATTTACTTACACATACCTTTTATATAAAACAGGATATCGTATGTAAAAGTTAATTTCTAAATTATCTTTTTCTATTCTTCTGACAATTTTTAATTTGTAGCAATTTATGAAGATATAAGATACAAGAGAAAACCAGTTTCATTGATTAAACGCAAGAATTGAATATGTGTCAATTAAAAAGTTTCCAAGATTGAGTTCTGGGGTTGAAAGTTCAAGATTTACTCAAATTAACTTTTAATAGAAATAAGAAGTTTTGTAGAGTATTTATTCAAAATTCATCGCAGAAAACCAGCGTTTTTATTCTTTATATGAGAAAGAGAAGCGAAATTGTAAACTTGCCTAGACAGTGTCACCAAAGTTATTATTATTATTTTTGCTGGTTTTCGTCTATCATTTACACACATATAATCAATAAATTTCCTATGCTTTCAATTACCTACAAGATTAAATACAAGACAAAAACCTGAAACGTTTTTAAATTCACATCTTTTTTCTATATTTTGAATGGAGTAAATCAATTTCTTTGCATCGAAATTAGAAATCAGATAGATTCCGTTTTTAAAATCATTACATATCACAGCCAATATTTATTTTTTTGTAATTCTTTAGTTTAAAATTGGTGATTGGATCTGCTATAGAAATAGAATATCAAACTCTGGAATATTGGAGTTTTAGCTTGTTAGGTGAATATGATTTTCTTCAAATATGTTACAGTTTGTTTGCATTAATAATACAATAGATAATAATTTTGGTAAACATAAACTAGGATCTACAATGTAACAAAATAGATTTATTAATGCCTCTAATTTAGATTCCAATAACGTGTTTATAATTTCCATCATTATGTAAATACAAGGATGACGTAAAGAATTGTGAAAGTGGTTCAGAAATAAAAATAACACGATTACATTATATTGGCACTTCGTCGGTTGCGACGACAAGTTTTCCATTTGATTCAATCAACGGAATAGCCTGCACGTGAAATTAATGTGCAAGTGGCTGAGCACTCCACAGATACGCGTACCCTTCACGCAGTTCTGAGGCAGATTCAGTGTGACACTGAATGTGACAAAGTTGGCCCTTTGAAATACAAGTACTACTCATTTTTTGTCAGGTGAGTGGACTGGAGTAACGTGAAATGAAGTGCCTTGCTCAAGGACACTGTGCGTCACCGGGAATTGAACTCATGACCTTACGATCGTGAGCTGAATACTCTGAGCACTAAGCCACGCGATTACACTAAAAGTGGGGAAATTAGATGTGGAACCGAAGAAGTAATTAATGAAAATTGAATTCGAGACTAAAGTCAGTCTTTTTTTTTTCAGAATACAGTAATCTTTCGCCATATCGCGGTTCACCTAATGCGTTTCACTTATCGCGGTTTATTATTTAAGCTTACATTGATTCCTTATAAAAATAATTCTAAAAATATACAGCATTCTTTCTACTTCGGAGATTTCACCCATCGCAGTGTGTTTTGGAACGTAACAATCCTGATGGTCGATGGATTACTGTATATCCAACGTATTTGCCACTGATAGCATACATAGTTAAGTACCCTATTCTAATATTTAAAATTGTAACTCATTTACTTTCAGTATTGATTAAATAGAGACATACTTGCAAATATATAAAATGCTGTTTTCGCTAAAGAAAATAACCGTGCAAAACGTGCTTTTCCAGTATTAAGTTTTCTGATATTTGTTTGTAAATGTTTGCCGTAGACCAGATGCCTGGATGGGTGCGTTATCATCTGCAGTTCTACACTCATTACGAGAAATTCAATTTAATCCACTTGTGTTGTATTTTCTTTATATACATTTATTTGCACAGTCTTCAGTTAGTTGAACTTTGGAGAAGCGATAGCAATTTAGTTGCCTGTTAATTACACGATATTGTAAGGTGGTGGCACAATATTTACTGCGTCTTTGACTTTGAGAAAAGATGTTTTTTTATAAATATTCACTACCTTACAAAAATTGTATTGGCTAAGGAAAAAACACTATAAGCATATTCAGAACGCTGTGTCATAAAAGTATCTCCGTTCTCTTTGAGCATACTCAAGACTAATTTAGGTTGGGCAAAATGAGTAAGGCAAATTAAGGCAAATTTACCTCTTCATTTGTCTAAATTTATATTGGAAAAAGACGCATCCTCATCTATGTCTATCTTTAGACATGAGAAAATTTCAGAAATGTAGCAAAACAGTTAGATGTCTATAGCACATGAAAGGGGATCATGGGAAAATGACACATGATATGAAATTAATGAAACTCCACTAAATATAAAAACACGACTTAAAATATTCTCGGCAGCTCCTTCACGATCTGCTGCAGTGGCTCTCTCCCTGATATATTTACGCGCCATGTTGTTGAAATAAAAAATTATTGAAATTATTCATTACCCACTTTGCCCCGCATTAGGCAGTATTTTTTTTTTTTTTTGAAAACTGAAAATTATCAAATTAGTGTGGGGAAAAGTGACGTGGAATCCAACAAAGAAAAGGATTTTTGATTGTTTAACACTCAAAATTATCCAGAGGGTTAACAATAATTTCAAAATTTCGTGAGATAATAAGTATTTTTTGTAGAGCTCGAAGATGAAAGCATAAATAACATTTGGTTCAAAATCAATGGAACCAAGAAATCGGTGGCATCCTGTCGGACTCGAACCTACATTTTCTGTAAACATGACAGACAGTCTAACCACTATACCAAGGCAATACTACAAATTTTCTCCGTCTATTTATGAACTTCCATATTACAAGAGTTGCAAGTCGTTTACATTATATCAATTAAGAAAGTTTGAGAGATATGAAAACATGTATAGCTTCTGTCTATCAAATTCAACTCTTAACCATAATAGCCCTGTATTAGTATCGGACACCGAACTATGTAGCTGAAAAGTAAAGCCTTAAACCATCCGGGTATATGTGCGCTAAAGTGACCCCTGCACTGGCATTTCAAGTTATTCTATTAACTAAAATAATGAATGTTGGCGGGCGAGGTGTAAATGAGTGCATACTTCACAAATTACAAAGACTACCAAATCAGAGATCTATTCTGGTGGTTTTGTTACTATCGAGATGTTTCTCTTCCAAACTTTAGGTTCAAAATTGTGCAAAACTATCAATTTATTCAAACATCAGTTGCGTAAGTCCACATTTAATCAATTCTATAGGTTGCAAATCTTACCATGTAAAAATCAAATAATATTTACTGTATAAATAAAAATCCTCTTATACTTGCCGAAAAATCAAATAATATTTGTTGTCGTGTGATAACCTGACCGACCTAGCTATAAGACGTTGTTACACATCGCTGGTCACAATGCGCTTTTGCATTTTTAAGCATTCAAATGATACCATCCCGCTGGCTACGCAGGCAGGCCAACATCTGATCAAATTGGGGTTGGAACAATGTGAAATGAAGTGTTTTGCTCAAGAGCGCAGCGCATTCAGGGAATCGAACCCACGACCTAGCGACCGTGAGTGAAACAGCCTGACTACTAGGCCACGTGCCTTCACAGTACTTGTATTAACAAAAGCCTTTTTATACTCACCGGCATGGTGTTGATGGAGAATTTTAGAGGGTTTTTAGTTCCACCGATGTCAGAGGTAAATTGAATTTCATTTTTCTTTACTGCTCCTGTAGTTTGCTTCCCAAATTCACATGTGTCCATGCTACTTGACCTACATGTGTATAGAAATGAGCATTATATACACTTGTCTGTATTGTATTGTGATGTGGTCTGATAGCCGTGTCCGTTAGAGCAGCTTTCTGCGATAGCCACGTTTTCTGAATTCATGCATCTCTATATGTATATATTACATACGTATACATACACACACGCACACACACACACGTGTGCACACACACTCACACACGCATGCATACATTCAGAATGCATACATACATATATATATATATATATATTTTAACGTATCACATCGAAGTAGTGCAGTTTAGGTTTCCTAATACATGCTGTGTTATTTATAAATATTACACACACACACACATACATGGATACATGCAAACATACACAGACGCACATATGTACATAAGTGTGTATGCATGTACAGAGAATGAGAAAGAATGGGAGAGATAGAGGGATGGGAAAGTTAAAGATATCTATAGACAAAGGAAGATATTACATTACATAGCTACCTATCTATGCCCAATTTCTGTTAATAGTATTATGAGGAACAACATTTGTGATCTGCTATTCATGTACAGGTATATTTGGAATTGTTTTTAGCATAATCGACAAAATGTCAACTCGATAGGTCGTCGCCAAACCGACACTTTCTACATGATCAATGCACTTGATAATGCTATAAATTGGTATAATGTGATGATTCGGAGAGATAGGGCTTGTTTCGTGGACTTGATTTTAAACTGAATCAGTCAGCCAACGAGTGAGTTATTTAGCGTTAATTAGACACAATATTTCCTCAAGTCCTGCAGATTTGATGCATTTTCCTAATAATTCTGAATGATTACCATGAAAAATGATGATTTCTCGTTCATCCAAAATACATTTGCTTTAAATCACGGCAAAACTTGGTTTTGAGATAAACCTGCGACGATTTCATTTCAATCGAAGGAGAGGAGCTTTCTCCGTCCGGGTTGCGGATCCGTGGAACAAGCTGCCAGACGAGATGGTGAAGATGCCGACGACCGCTTTTTTTAAGTCTCCCTTGACCTCAAGTGGCCTGAACTCTTTACATGAACACCACCCTGTACTTAACTCCATGTCCCCCTACATGACCTTGCTATTTGCTTTTGAGCCAAAAATTAACTAACTAACTATGTCTTTAGCTGAGTAATAACAGGGGAGTAAATAAGCGATCTGTCTTCAGCAAGCAAGTATGGATCAGATTAAAAACTTGGATCGCCAGCAGATGACTTTTACTATGAAGAAATCATTCTATGATAGGAAAAGAAATAATTTCTTGCTTTTAATCCAGGCTAGAAAAGTATACATTATTCGTACATTTATCATTAATTTATCTAAGGATGCTAGTTTATTCAAGTTAGGACATAAACTGTAGGAAAACAAGTTTGAACACAACAGCTAGTTTAATGCAGTGGTCTTTTGTTTCTATAGAAAGATTACTTTTAAATCACCCCAGACAGTTTCAAAAGTTATTGTCCAGGGAAATTAGCCATATTAATGTATTTACACATTCCATCAACAAAAGTTTCATTTATGCAAATTGTATTAAATTTGCTCACGTTTTCACGACGCCATTTTATAGCAGAGACGAAACCAAATATAATTTATTTTCTATTTAAAACTTACAAGTATGTATTTTGTTTGCCGAGTGGTTATCCAAATGATGTAAATACAATTCGATATATCGATCCTGATTAGTTTTATCCTCTTGGTATTTATTATTTCTCAAGAAATTTCTCCAGTACGTGAGTAAATTTTACTATGTTTTCTCTGAAATAAAAATCTGCCTAATTGGTAATGTGATTTCTTGCATACTAATATTTCCACTTCGCGGGAGAAAACTTTGGTAATTTGACGAGTTATGCAAATTTTAAACAGTTTTCTAAATTTGACCAGTCTTGTAAATGTGGAACCTATTGGAGTTACTTTGATTGAGATAAAATGAATAAAAAAAAGTTAATGAAATAAATGAAATAAAGTTTTCAAACGATAACTCAACAAATATAATTCCGATGGCTTAAACAAATAGCTGCAGATCTTAAAACCTAACCAAATCATGAGGATACGTATTCTGTAGTTATCCTTGGAAAGATTCCTGTTTCAGTCCATAAATAGGCTTCTTAATGAAAAATTATAAATCTGTCTATGTTCGTTTTGTTTTTTTTTGACTAGAAAAGTTATGGTAAAATTTTGCGTATGACTAGTTTATAAAAATCAAGTTACAGATGGAGCTTTGTGGAGTTAGTCTTTTACTTTGCTATTCTTCTATACAAAACCTGTAAACTAAATCAGAACTCCAATTTTAGAACCAAGTCTGATCAGTGCATGACCGTCTTGCTATCGCATATATACGATGAACAGAAAATATTAAAATACTTTTGTTTAAAATGAGATCCTGTATTTGTAAATAAAAAAAGGACCCAATATTATGAAACGATAATCTGTTATTTTGTCAGTTACAGAAACTTTAAACTATTTAGTCAAACTTTATTGAAATGCAAACTATTCACAAATTAGTATGCTTAAAATCCTGTTATATCGAGTAAGTGGTTTTTCTATTTGCAGGAATTAGTAAATGTACATCAATGATAATTATAAATTCGTACTAATATAATCATATAAAGGTTTCTATAAGTTATTAACTTGCATGAGCGTCACCGATATATCTGGCGCTGACATTGTGCATTTAAAACTAATCATTACTGTAAAGTCCATTGTTCTCCAAGCAATAATCGTGAGACTGAAGTCAGTGTTACAAACGAACAAAACTCTCATCTAGCTTGTAGTGTTAGAGCTTATATTAATCCAATATATCACCAGACGGCATCTGATTAGAGTTTGGTTGATTGAGCGATTGAAATATATGTGCTCGCCGAGAAGACGTCGGTAAAACCAATCAACAAACCTGGAAAATTCCTTCAAAATCATAAATGTGCTTCAGTTGCGAAGAATAATTGATGAAATACGTTGCCTAATATATTATCTTGTAGGCCGAAAGTTAACTAATCTCTAGTAAAATAAGCAACAGCATAGTTTGCTCTTAGTTTTTATCTCTCTGGAATCTGAATCCAAGTTCAAATGCGATCAAATAAATTTCTGAATCGATAAAATACGTATCGATCCCTTCCTGGTATCAAAGTATTCTTTGTTGGTCTATGAAGTAAGGGTGTCAATATTATTGTGAATATAAATTCGATTTTTTTCTAAATTTATATTATTACAATGCAGAAGAAAACATGCTAAACTTACTCTGTTGTGTTCCCGATACATATCTTGAACGCATGGTCGCATTCGGTACATTCGAAAGACCAAAATCCCTTGTAATCACAACATGAACCGTAAAAAGTATTTCCAGTTGGATTGACAAACTTAAGCAATTTTATTTCTGCTGTACCTTTTGCTTTGGCACCACAAATTATGAGCAACACCTGAAACGAAGAACATACCTATTTCCAGTTAGAAATATTGATTGAATCTTCATGTACGGGTGGGTGCTGAAAAGTTCCTGGGTTTGGGTAAAAGAAAATACAGATGTATCATTTGACTATGATTTTATCCAACATATTTCCCACTCAGATTCACACACTTATTGCAGTGCTCCTTCAGTTTTTCTAAGCCCCGTGAAAGAACTTGAAAATTCGGGCCTCCTACCAGGCCTTTTGCGATACCCTTAAAGCCAGGAACTTTTCGACACCCTCTCGTATATTACAACTATACAGTATTTTGTTTAGCTCTCTATCAACTCAATTTCGAATTTTTGGATTGATTCATTTCTATGGAGACACCATTAATCAAAGAACTAGGCATTTATTATTGCTAAATTCTTAGTATTTAGGACATGGGTTATTTAATCCTTCCTGATTCGTTGAATACCTTCTCAGGTTTATCAGTTCAATACACTTTTGACTATTGTTTTAAAACATTGAGCGTTTTACTCTTTCATATCGGGGTTGATTTATTAATATTAGACACCAGTATTCTATAAAACAGAATCAAATATCATGAATTGTCCACGCAATTTTCTTTATTGTTATGAACCTCAAGAGTACAATTTTTAACAATTGCTATTATTTAGTAATCCCAGACTGTCAATGCATTTTGACTCATTGCTTAACCCAATCTTTATGTATACGTTTTATTCATAGTTAAATGGTTTAAGTAAAAAGATAGAAATGTTTTGGTCATGAGAATACAGTGCGGCACTGCTCAAAATTATGCCCTCGAAGCTTAAAGCATACATCAGTTTCGTTATGAGTCTCGCCAAGAGTGACAACAAAACATTGGATTTCTCACTATTCAAATGGGACATTGAATGATATTGTTTTTTTAGTCAAAATACTTTTGTAGTAAGCTCATGGCAAATCGTCAGTGATGCCGGTTTAATTCTAGATTAAACTAATGGACTATTACTCTTATCTTGCCTCCCTCGCTTGTGTATTGCATTTCTCCATAGGTTTCAGCCTTAAAAGAACTGGAATATAACTGATTGAATTTCGCTTGACACTCATAAAGTGGAAGCCTTCAGAGCTACTAAACTTAACTTCTAAATTCTTTTTATAACAATGGCGACTTTTTTCACAAAATTAAAATTATTCTCAATGTACATTTTCCTTATTGTATTACTTATTAGATTATTGCTCTTGATATTTGTAGTATCACACAACGAAGTTATCATACAGCATTTATAAAATAGGAAACTTCTCCGAAGCGTTTGATACATTGAATGCTATTAAAAATGGAGAAAGCCAACATCCTAAAAAGATACTTTCTTAAGTCCTTACGACACTTAAGTTCTCACGACACTCGTTTATTTCTTCTTGAGCCTGCCTGTGGAATAATCATTATCCATACAGATCACTAGGTTCTTGAGATTACAATTTAACTAACGCTAGTTAATTAAGCTCGTTTCTAAGTAAAAAGTCAATAAGGATCGTCGGTGTTGGACGTATATTGGCCAACAATGTTCGGTTGACTGGACGATATGAAACTTACCTTAAATTTGTTTCGTCTGTGAGGGACATTTTGAACTTACATAAGATCACACAAGTCATTTGAGACAATTTCTTGGAGATATAATCCCTTGAAACCCTTGAAATAATTTTGGTTTTGAAATAAATGTTATTTACACCTGTATTCACTCATAACATTCCTTCAAACCGATGCATGCATAAATAAATTAATACTTTGGAATTGATGTCCCGACTTTATATCATGTCGCATCGCATTTTCTTCAGTCCTGTGGGTCCATTATGCAGCTTTTGTTTTGTCTCCCTTAGGTAAAACACTTGACTTAATCTTGATATTGTTCGTTAAATACGTGCAGTGTAAATGCTGAATAGTTTGAGGAATTAGACAAAACGCTAACTGTTCACTTCTTCAAATTTCAAATCTTTTATAACTATCGCTCTCCGATCGCTCAGCTGTAAAAGTTTGTTACGTAAAATAACAGTTAAATCAATGCAATAAAGAGATAAACACTAGAAAAAGCAAAGTCAAACTGCACCTAAAGAATCCTGAAATATCTAGAAGCATGTTAATCAGAAGAAAATTGAAATGGAAACGTACGACTTAAGGTATATCTGCTTGGCTATGCATTTTTTTTCTCAAAACATTTCAAATAATCTATCTAGTTCTCATAATGAATTAAGAAATACAGTCGTTTCTTTTATTTCGCTAAGTCTTTCTTCAATTCCAGGTCGATAAAATAAAGTGACTGTGAAGTGCTGGTATCCAAACGATCACGCAGAATTTAGCTACATGTACTTGAACTCTGCGTTCAAATCGCACCAAGGTCGACTTTGCTTTCCATTATTTCGAAGTTTATCAGTTAAGAACTATTTAACAATCCTTTCTACTATGGGCACAGGGCATGAAACCTCGAGGGGGGAGATAATCGATTACATCGAACCCAGTGCGTAACTAGTACTTATTTCCTGAACCTCGAAAGGATGTAAGGCAATGTCGATCTCGTCATAATTTGAACTCAGAACATAAAGATGGACGAAATATTGCTACGCATTTTGCTCGGTGTGCTAACGGTAATGCCAGCTCCCCACCTTACCATTTAACAATGAAACTGATTTAGCTAATTAAGCTCATTCTACACACTACGTAGCCTTCTGACGATATTACACACCACTAATGTATAAACTTCACCTTTGCCTCGCATGCTTCCGGGAGTGACAGAATATAGTATCAGACAAACACTGGAGTCGATTTAATCAATTATATTTCTCATCCAATTGTGTGTGCTGGTACCAATGCTGCAAATCATAAATTGTTATAATGAAACCATGCACAGTGTTAGTGTCCAAATCAAGACAATTATGCTTTATGCTGGCCCCCATGTGTCTGTTACATTGTTATGCTGCCGCATAAAATTCTTCGTAACGAATTCATACTTTCATGTTCGTCTTTCACTTTCTAAAGAGATTTTTTTCATACGTTGTCCGCTTATAATATTGATATATTGATATTTGTTGAATGTCCTCTTGCTAGTCATAAAATACAGCAAACGCAAGGGTTCCTACTTCACACTCAATATATCTGTCACACTTACTTCTCTCAACCTTTCTCTCCATACAAATATTTATATATATATGTGTGTGTGTGTGTGTGTGTGTGTGTGTGTGTGTATGTCATTATTCAATTTTATTTCAAGATTTGTTGCAAATAGAGAAAGAGCCGGTTTCTAACCTAGATTCAAGGCTCCTTCATTGGAATTTCAACATCAACCGAGTATTTTTGTATGTGTGTATGAATGGACGGATATATGTATGCGTGTGTGTGTATGTATATATGCATATATATAAAGTTAATCCAAACATGAAAATACAAATATATATATATATATACAATCAATGCATATGTATATACATATGCGAATTACATATGTGTATGTGTGCGTGTGTGTACGTGTGTGTCTACCTGTATATGTATCGATTTATTGTTTTTATAAATAGTTAAATATATATATACTTTTTTTTTTTGCAAAGATGAACTACCTTCTACCAAAGAAACAAACTTCTATGACTAAAATATAGTTAAAAATTACGTTGTTACATGAGGACTTAACAAAAATCTTGTTTACTAGTTTATTTCCAAATACTATTTGTATAGTGTCGAATAAGCTGGGCACTTTCTTTGCTTGAAAATCCAAGTATTTTCGAGTAAACATAACCGAGCTCGCCAATATCTATTTCAGTGCGTGTGTGTGTGTGTGTGTGTGTGTGTGTGTGTGTGTGTGTGTGTGTGTGTGTGTGTGTGTGTGTGTGCGCGCGCGTGTGTGTGCGTGTGTGTGTGTGCGCGCGCGTGTGTGTGTATGTCTATCTGTGTGTATGTATGTATGTATGTATGTGTGTGTGCATGTGTGTGTATGTATAGAGTGTTATGAATAGTGGCTTGCTCACTAAGACGCAACATGGCTTCTGTCCAGGAACAAGCTGCCTCGCACAACTACTACGGCATTATGGCTGGCTTCTGAGATTGTAGCTGTGCTGTTAAAGTGTGGATGTGATATACCTCGATTTTATCAACGCCTTCATGAGAGTTTATCACGGAATGATATGGCACAAACTGCGTTTCTGCAGTATCATTGGTAAACTAGAGGAATAGGGGGCATGTTTTTTTTCAAGA
Source organism: Octopus sinensis (assembly GCF_006345805.1). Classification (NCBI taxonomy): domain Eukaryota; kingdom Metazoa; phylum Mollusca; class Cephalopoda; order Octopoda; family Octopodidae; genus Octopus; species Octopus sinensis. The sequence continues at coordinate 10,764,775 of NC_043009.1, read as the reverse complement.
GGTAGGAGTTAAGCAATAGTAGTCAATGGCATTCTCTCTCTGACGAGACATAAATATTCCGGGGGATCTCTCGGAGAAGTGATCTGTGAACCCTGCTACTTGTTGGGGCGCTGTTAGACCTACCATCATTCATACTCTTAGCTACACTTACGAGCTGTGCTGATAACGCAAACGTATCACACGCAGTCAAGGACCCTGAAGATACCTCAAAACTATATAAAGATTTGAATGCAATATATGCTCTAATAAAAACAATATGCTACTCAATGTTGATAAATTTCAAGCACTCCGCTACCGCTCCACAAACAGACTGCAATTCGTATATGAAAGACTAGCATGTATTGCAATGCCAGAGGAAGCGTCGGCGAATCGTTCCATGTG
>NC_043009.1:10756894-10761894 GCF_006345805.1 Octopus sinensis | reverse complement strand
GGACCTCTCATGACTCAAGTTTGGATATGAATGGGTGTCCAGGAGTCAAGTAATTAAGTGACAATAATGAACTAATGTTAAGTTCAGGTTTGTCTTTTGGGATGAAATATGTCTCTTTATTGAGTGGCGCTTGTGTAGGAGTCCAGTCAGCAAATTTATGTAGAGGGAAAATATTGAATTTAGATTGTATTTATTTCATACATACGTCGATATGTTTATTGCGATAAATTTGGCGGTTTGTGGTGAGGCTATCTGTTGACGATGCACTGTACAACGTTGACGGATAGAATTCCTCGAGCTACCGATATAGTCTTTCTGGCAGCCCGAGCATCTGATTACGTAGATCAGATTTTCGGATGCACAAGTGAAATTTGATTTAATTATAAAGTGTTGCCCTTGTTTAAAATAGTATTCTGGCCCTTCCAAAAGGTCGGGGCATGTGCCACAGTTGGGGTAATTACATTTTCTTTTGCTTTGGGGCATGTTATGGAGGGGAATAAATTTGCATTAGTTAGCAGTTTCTTTAATGACTCAGGTTGTTTGTTGCTTTTGACAATTTTAATGTCACGTAAAATTCTTTTTCGTTTTGGGTCCTTGTGTAGTATTGGTAGGGTTTGTGCTGAATGCTTCTTTGTTTCTGGGGTTGTATGTGGGAATGTAGGGTAGTGCTTTAAGGAGAGGTTTGTTAATGTCTTTGGTTTTTCTGAATGTTTCGTTGTTGATAGATTTGGCAGTTTTATTCCTTCATTAATAAGTTAGATTGGGTAGTGTCTATCCAGGAGGACGTTTTACAGTTCTTTTAGTCTTAAATCTCTAAGTTTTTTTTTCTCTGAGACAATATTGCAGATTCTTCTGTCAAGGTTGAAGGGGATGTTTGTTTTTGTGTGTCAAGAGTTAAAGAGCTAAAGAGAAGGTATTGTTTTGCATCTGTTGTTTTATAAAATATGTCTGTTTCGATTTTGTTGTTTGCTTTTTTAATTAGAATGTCTAGGAATGGAAGTGCCTCCTGGTTGTATTCCATTGTGAATTGAATGCTTGTGTGGATGCTGTTCAAAAGTGTTTTAAATTCTAGGAGTTTGTTTGAAGTTGTTATTCCAGAGTATGAAACAGTCATCCAGGAATCTCTTCCAACTCCCTTTAATGTATTGGGTGAGAGGGTCTCCAAATTTTCGCAGTGAATTCTGATAAATTTTTTTCTCCATGAATCCCATTGTGAGGTTGCCAATGGTAGATGCTGCTCTCGTGCCTATCGCAATTCCCGAAATTTGGCAGTAGCAGTTGGTGTCAAAAATGAAATGATTATTATTTAATTGATTCAATGATGAAAGTTTTGTTTATTCGTTCTGGTATTTCTTCTGGATGTAGTTCTAGCCAGAAATGAATCGCTTCCATTCCATAATCATGTGGAATGTTGGAGTATAGGCTTGTAACATCGAAGGAGACCATGAGAGATTCTTCCCCGATCTGTTCTGGGAGATGGTTCAGCATGTCTAAATCATCTCTGATGTAATTTCTAATTTGTTTTAGATATGGCTTCAAGAGAATGTCCCGTGTGTCTCACAGGATGGGCCAGCTATGATAGGTCGTAATTGTAGGTCACCTGGAGTTGGTGTATGTATGTATGTATGTATGTATGTATGTATGTATGTGTATGTATGTATGTATGGATGTATGTGGTGAGTTGTTGATGGCTTCATTGATGGTTGGGCTTTTGTGGGTTTTGGGGAGACCATAGAAAAGGCTGGGTTTGTATTTGAAATTTGTTAGGAAATCTACTTCCTTTTTTGTGAGGACTTTCCCGTGGGTATGTATTAGTGAGGAGAGGTTTTTCATTATTTTGAGGGGTTGTAGTAATTTATCTCTTCATAATATTCATTGTTCTTTAGTAAGGATATGGCTAGATTTCTGTAGTAGGATGTGTCCATAATTACCACTGCGCTGCCTTTGTCCCCTTCTTTGAATGTAATTTCTTTATTGTTTTGTAGTTCCTTAATTTCTTTCCATTGGATTTTGTTGAGGTTTGGAGTGGTTTTTGTTTGTGCAGGGTGTGATAGGGAAAGTGTTCGATGTGTTTGCAAAATTCATCAAAGCTTTTGTTTCTTTCTTTGGTGGGAGGTGTATATTTGCTTTTGTTCTTGACCATTGATTCATCATGATCATCAAAGTCGGTCGGTGCCTCAGCAAATCTTAATTTCCTGCAGAACTCTGAGACACTGTCTTTACGTCCACATCGATTGGCTCTGCGGGGTGTCGGTGTGAATTGGAGTCCTTTGGAGAGGATGTCTATCTTAATGTTGGATAAGTATAAGTGGGAGAGGTTGATTACCTTGGGTTTCTCCTGTGTCTCGGGTTTCATTGGACTGATTTATTTTATTCAATTGTAATTGTGGAATTGCAGCATTATGCAGTAAATATGTGTATATATGATTGATGAAGTTCTATAAGGAAAATACTATCAAAACCACAAACTGAACGTAAGTGGATTCGTTAAACTCTAGCACCTGCGGTTTTTCGACCGAGAAGTAATCCCTTTAAATGCCTATCGTATGTTAAAATCTCATTATATTCTAGTGCTAGGAAAATGAAATCATTAGAAGTGATCGCGAGATTACCAAGTACTGTATTTTGCTGTATTGCGAGATCGAAATCGCAAGACTGAAGAATATACAGACAGTGTATAAACTATCTGCTGGTCTTCAATTGCATCTCATTAGGAGTATACATTCAGATTGTGCAATAGGAGCAGCTGTGTAATGTGAGCATTGTAAATACCACATGCTTAACAGTACCAGCGTTGCTTAAACGCCAGAAGTTGTTTGTTTCCGTCCGGAGAGAAGCCTTTTTATATAAGTTACAAAAACTTAATATATCTCACAGCCAGGCGAAACGAAATCAATGCAGAAACGATTATGAGAATATCTAAATTTGTTTTCATTATCTGCATTCCGACGATAAAGTCTTGTATCTTTGTTAGAAATCAGCGCCTTCCTTGCAGGAAAATTTCAAGTAATTAAAAGTTGAAAAGACCGAACATACATGCATGCATGCATACATACATACACATATACATACATACATACATACATACATACATACATACATACATACATACATACATACACATACATACAAAAACATACGTATATACATACATATTGACCGTATTTCTTTCGTGAATGTTTCAAATAAATCAATAAGGAATATATATCCATAAATACTAAAATAAAGACCTACATACGTTTAGGCATAACATTCTTGTATACAACAATCAATGTCTGTGTGTAAGTATGTTTGTGCGCTAAACCCAATATACAAACCATTTAAATTATAACTTTCTAATTAAGACAAGATACATATAATTAATGATAAAGCTTCCCTAGAGAAACTTGTAATGTACAAAAGTCTGAGGAAAGAAAATTGCAGAACACTGAATAATATTTAATTAGGTTTTAGAATATTTAATGCCGGAAGTTTTCAAAAGTATCGTTAATGCATCGAGCAAGGCTAAATGTATGTGTTCAAAAATAGTCTTCAGTGACATAGTAGAAAAATAAAGTCGTTAGTTCCATATATGTGCAGCCGTAAGATGAAAGTAATCTTGTTTTCTTAGATATTCTCGAATCCCATTGCAATTCCTGCAAGTCTGGTGACAGGACATATTCAAATTCCGTCGAAGTCGACTTTGCCTTTCATCCTTTCAGGGTCGATAAATTAACTACCAGTTATGCACTGGGGTCGATATAATCGACTCTGTACAATTTCATGCAGCAGATTAGACGTTATAAGGCGGCGAGCTGGCAGAAACGTTAGCACGCCGGGCGAAATGCTTAGCGGTATTTCGTCTGCCGTTACGTTCTGAGTTCAAATTCCGCCGAGGTCAACTTTGCCTTTCATCCTTTCGGGGTCGATACATTAAGTCCAGTTACGCACTGGGGTCGATGTAATCGACTTAATCTATTTTTCTGTCCTTGTTTGTCCTCTCTGTGTTTAACCCCTTGTGGGTAGTAAAGAAATGGGTATTTTGTGTGTCTTTAGGTTCTGCGTCCTAATTCCGCCGAGGTCGACTTTGCCTTTCATCCTTTCGGGGTCGATTAAATAAGTACCAGTTATGCACTGAGGTCGATGTAATCGACTTAATCCGTTTGTCTGTCCTTGTTTGTCCCCTCTATGTTTAGCTCCTTGTGGGTAGTAAAGAAATAAGATTAGACGCTAAATTTACCCAAGTACAGGGTTGTAAAATTAATGTTTTTAAAAGGAAGTGCAATACAGTGGATGAGCGGATTTGTTAAAATTTTGAACGATTTATTAAATTTTAGCAATACCTTTTCTGACCAGTTTGTGTTCTTAGTTGAAAGAATACCTCCTGTTACTGGCTTCTTTGTGGTTCGGCCTATTTAACAGCGGTGTGATATATTCAATGTCAGATGAAACGAAATATAAATTGATAGAATATATCGTTTAATGGCATGAAATATAAGGGACTGAACAGGACTGAATGCTCTTGCTACAAAAAGTAACATACAGAAAATCGCACTATTGGGCACTGCACACATCCTACGCAAAGCACTTTGAATACAGTAACCATAAGAGCATCACAGCAAACCACAGCACATGCCCAAATATGTGTGATTTTGTATGAAACAGTGGGACTGGACGCGGAGCCATGTGGCTGTGAAGTCAACTGCTTACTTGGTGGAGTAAACATGGGGGAAATTACAATGAATACAACTTTCGCTTAGGCGGAAAAAATTATGCCTCTAAACCAAACACAATAGACTGGAATAATTTGAAGGAGATTTGGCAGCCATTTCTTGAAGTTCAAACAACCCAGAGACACCCTATTGCTGATTCGTCTTAATAGTTATAATGGGATTTTAACTCACGTCTGTGTTCAGCGTTTTCTCTTTATGATAAAAGAGCTTTTTCATTAACTTGCATGCTAATTACAAATCGTTTCATTGGGAGGAGACATAAGTATTCTCTCTGTATCTAGATGTTTT
>NC_043009.1:10739394-10746894 GCF_006345805.1 Octopus sinensis | reverse complement strand
GATGTGGTCGACTATCACCAAATTTCAGGCTTTGTGTTATATTAGAAAACTATTATTATCGTCATCATTATTCTCTTTTCAAACGCGCCTGAATTTTCTACGAGATTTTTCAATGATTTTTTTTTTAATATAACAGTAGGAATTAATTTATTTACATGGATTTTATAGAATAATTTTGTAGTCTTTACTATACAGGAGTAGATCTGCTTTTCATTGAAATAAGTCTTCTTTCTTTTGCATTATCAATGAAGTATGGGGACTGGCATGTCAAAGAATTGATCCGATGTTTCCTTTGTGTGTTGTAAAAGTTGAGTAAAAATGCTTGAGGTCAAATTCGAACTCCGACATCGGAAAACCTTAACTAGCAACGACTATCCAAACAGATCCATCGGTTGGAGAGTTACAATCTGAGTGGTGCGAAAGTGTCACCAGGCAGGACTAGGCAACCACCAACGAACGTGTGGAGGGGGGATGCAGCAACACTTTGTTACAGCGCACGCCCTCATACTAATACTACTACTACCACCACCAACACCACCATCACGACTGCTACTACTACTATTAATACTTCTACTACTATTACCACTACTACTACTACTACTACTACTACTACTAATATAATAATAATAATAATAATAATAATAATAATAATAATAATAATAATAATAATAATAATAATAATTTTAATAATAATAATAAAAATATTAAAAAAGACATAATTTTCGTATGGTTTCTTAAACATTCTCTAGAACAATACTATGTACAAAACCAAATATATGGCACCCTAGGCACAACACCAGCATGAACTTCCAACTTGTTGTCTCTTGACGCCTCTGGGTGAGACTTGGAGCCAACTTGTACAAATATAAAGCAAAAGTCAAACATAGAATAATAATATTAATAATGACTTTAAAAACTGGAACAATTTTTTAAAATTTATAAAATATCAATTTAATGAATACAAGAATGTTCAAATCTCAGAAAATAAAATATATTTCAAAATCAAAACAAAATCCAATGCATAAACAGCAAAATGTAACAACAGCTTACATATGCATGCATTTCTCAAGCAAAAGTGTGTTGAGTATTAACTGAAACTCGTCTTTCGCCAGTGCTCTTTCAAGCAAATGAACACCACATATGAGACATTTTCTTGTAAGCGCAAAAGCATGAGAGCGCTTTGTTCCTAAGACAGGTGTCAGTTTGCAAGTTTATTTTTAACAAGCGTACGGAAGCAAGAGTATGTCGAACTTGTGCTTTACCAAAGCTACAACAAATTTCCTAGTCCTATCGAAGAAAGAAATGGAGGCAAATATATAATGCATATGTGTCTATGTATGTATGAGAGAGAGTGTGTGTGTGTGTGTGTGTGTGTGTTTGTCATGTATGTATATGATCATACTTATACACTAAATTTGATTTATATTATATCACAAACATATATACATAATTATATCGGTTATAGGAAAACATTAAGACGGTTGCCCCGGAGAAGACCATAAGGAGGAGGCGCCTGGTGACCTTATTCTCACAACCTCCCAGGAAAATGGGTGGAGAAAATGAACGGATGAGAGATGGAAATAAACACATAAATATTACAGTTCATATCTACATATATATATATATATATATATATATATACATATGTATACACACAGATACACACACAAACACACATAGAGGCACGTATATATATATATATATATATATATATATATATATATATATATATATATATATATATATACACATGTATATATATATATCTGTGTATATATATATTATATATATATATATATAATATATATATATATATATATATATATATATATATACATAATATATATATATATATATATATATATATATATATATATATATATATATATATATATATATATCAGGATTGTACGTTTTACAAATATTTTGTTTGGTTTTCAATTGCCTGCATATTTAATTTGGAGTATTTAATTCAAAACAGTCACCACCACCATTACCATCACCACTACCGAATTTTCTACACACGTTTTCATCATATGATTCCATACTTAGGACATTATACATTGTAAATTGTATAGTTAATGGCTTTGAAGAAATCTCATTTTTAATATTTTCAATATGTTTATGTTTGCAATTCGACCTCACGCATACTTTATTCCATAATTTTAATAGCCCAATAATTCATTCACTATAAAAGCACATTTTTCTGTATGCATTTTCAACATGTTATTAATATGATTATTTCTCGAATCTTTTATTGCACTTCCGACCACCCCATCTTCGTTTCGATGTATTTTCGTGTTTGGAATTCTTTTCAAATTAGAACTTTCCGTTATCAAGGCCTAAATGTTCCTGTCAACATCCAATCAAAGCTTATTATCGTTTTAGAATATTTTCTGTGTGATTCTCTTCTACTCTGTTTCCTCTTCTTTCTCCCACACCCTTTCTCGTTCCGTCTCCCTCCATCTCTATCACTCCTTTTCTTTCTCTCTCTCTCCCTCTTTCTATCTCTAACTCTAAGTATTTATATCTATCTTTGCATTCATATATACAGAGAGAGTGGGAGAGATGAACACAGATAGAAAATTTGTTTGATAGAAAAATACATATACGTATATTTATATATAAATATATGCACTTATATGTCAGCTTATATGCTTTTATAAACCACCCATGCCAGCAGTCCCATCGGCGCCAGCAGTCCCACCCATGCCAGGATGGAAGGCGGACGTTAAACAATGATGATGATGATGATGATGTATAATTTTTTTGGTTCTAGCATATATGTATGTAGATAGATAGATAGATAGATAGATAGATAGATAGATAGATAGATAGATAGATAGATAGATAGATAGATAGATAGATGGATAGATAGATGGATAGATAGATAGATAGATAGATAGATGGATGGATGGATGGATGGATGGATGGATGGATGGATGGATGGATGGATGGATGGATAGATAGATAGATAGATAGATAGATAGATAGATAGATAGATAGATAGATAGATAGATAGATAGATAGATAGATTTCATTAAGAATAAAGGTGTGACATCGATTTTCTCCCACGTTTCACTTGCGGCGGCTTACCAGATAGCAAATTGATAGAGGTGACGTCGAAATGTTAGAAAATGCAGCAAGAGAAATTTCAAATAAGAGTATGTAGAATGTAATTTCTCAAACAAGCAAAATGAACGTAAACAAACGGTCAGCTAGATGTGCAACAACGAATGTATGTATACAGAGGTAAGCTGAAAAATGACCAAAAATTTCTAGCATGATGAAACACAGTTGGGTGCATACAGAATATAAGATAGATACACGTACATGTATAAATATATACTATAAATCACACTTGAGCAACTGAGCATTTAAGTGTAACCGTTTGTCCGCTTATTTCCTAAGATCCCTAATAACCATATACGCCAATCTTACTTGCAAATATATGTGTGCGTATGTATATGTGTATTTATAGTGTAAGGCATTCAGATTTCGTTCAACTATAACTATTTGCAAGACAACGTTTCTGTAAGAGAAATTTATATCAGCCCATCTTATAAAAATTTTGCTTGTCATTACGTTACTTAGCCCGTCGGTAACGCTTTCGTGTGATTAGACAAAAAGAGGGAGAAAGAAAAGAAAGAGAGAAAAGCGTCCATGACGTGATGTAGGGAGAACGTAATTAAGAAAGTTGGTCGCAGTTAGTGTTGATATAGGGGAGGAGAGTTAAGAATATCATTTTAGCAGAGGACTGATGTTCTGATGGTTAGGTTAAAGAAAGGCAAAGAGAGAGGAGAGAGATGATGATGATGATGATGATTTTCCACCTCCTAACAACATCACACCACACTACACCATACAACATTACACATCACATCACAACACACCATTCACACACCCATCCCCTCATCTTCACACCTACACATACATACACGCACACGTCCAGACCACCAGCCCTCTTTCAAACGCACATACATACCCTCTTATACACACACGCACCTTTGTGTTGGGGGTCATCTTTACCTAGTTATCTCCCCTACTTTCCTTCCCGTGTTTGACCCTTCTGTCCGGCACTAGTCACCATGATAGATCGTTAGCAACTACACACATTTTATTCCCCCCTTGTTTTTTCTATGTCCCTTTCTGTAGAAGAGCGTAGGCTCGATACGTAAAAGACTTTTTCTATTCCTGAGCGTTATACTAATACATCAGTTTGTTTTGTACACCACCTGTCTTCGTCTTTTGTTTTCTTTCGTAAACTCTCCCTATATATGTATGTATGTATGTATGTATGTATGTATGTATGTATGTATGAATGTATGTATGTATGCATGCATGTATGTATGTATACGCCTATATATTTGTATGCAAGCATGAGCATGTCAATGTGCATTCATGTGTGTATATATGTATATGTGTACAGATATACACATACACACACGTATACATATAAATTAGAATGTGTATTGCTACATCCATCACTAATTCCCTCATTTTTTTACATTACTACTATTTTTTTCTTTTTATTCTCCACTTTACCTATCTCTAGGAATCCTGATTACTGACTATATATACAAAAGATTCACAACTCCTTTTAGTATACGAAACTCATGTAATGAAAAAAAACACAATACAAAACGTTTCCCAATCGTCTGGTTTGATGTCTAATTACTCTGCAAATACTATTTTCCTGTACTTTTCAATTCTTATGCCTGCCTCACATAATTATAACATCCACATACATTTTGGAAGTACTGGATTATGCAGATGTGCGTCATGAGAACAAAGCTTGGATTATAACCGAATCTACATAATGTGTATATATACATACATATATATATATATATATATATATATATAGCAATAATAAATCTCTGATCGAGGTATAGACAGTAACTGCACGACAATGTGAAGTATATTTGCCATCTAAATATGGCTAATCACTAAGGGTGGATGTTACTGTAGCTTGTAGCCCCAGGAGAACATCTTCTCCTGCTGGCTATTGACACACTTTCTGTGCCCTCTCGGTATTTGCAAAGGGAAGCTATCCTTCCCATCGTTAACCTACGTGATACGCACGGACTCGAGTTTCTGGGTATTGACCCGTCATCAGCGTACGACAATCACTGGTTTTCGATGAAAGGGGTCCCAATGCAAATACATTTATCCGTTTTCCAGTGACTTTTCGTCACTGATCTCGAAAAAGTGTAAACAAGCAATAATAAATCTCTTGACGAGGTATAGACTGTAACTGCATGACGATGTGAAGTATATTGTCATCTAAATATGGCTAACTACTAAGGGTGGATGTTACTGTAACTTGTGGGCCCAGGAGAACACACACATATATATATATATATATTATATATATATATATATATATTATATATATATATATATACTTGCATACGCACATGCATATAAAACATACATATATATTAAATATCTCACACACATGTCTTGTATATATGCGTACGCGTGTGTGTTAGCATGTGTGCACGCATATGCGTTTTACTTTCCAAGTCCTTTGTTCTATTTTTCATTATCGTCCCCAGATCGGAAATTGGAAACTCGGTACAAAAGATTTATTTTCAATTTTCAAAAGACGTTTTCTTCCTTGGGAGGAAGCAGCTCATAAAAAATTATCTTAAATTGCCAGAAGCAACGTAGAGAAACGCGTCAAGTAATAATCGGAGATTCATTAGTTGCCTCGCATGAGTCTGACACCCATATAGAAGAGACTATCTATACGTCCACTTTTGTATACCATGTCTTATAAAAAGTGAACTGTTGCTATTTTGAAATTTGCCACTTATAATCTCGAATGTATTTTTTCTTCCTTGTTTGCAGCCACTTTTCACTGACTATTTATAGAGAGCTCATCGCCATTATGATATGGGGTTTGGAATCAGAAGGAAACTTCGAATATTTTGAATGTTCAACTCACAGAATCTACTGATATTTCAATAATCTTATCAATTTTAATGACGAACGCTTTCATTGATCTGTTTTGATGAAATTCATGTTTTTGGCTTTCCATCAGAAGTTAGTGAGAAACCCTTTCCTTCAAATAAACCAAAAGAATCTTCATAATCAAAATTTTTAAAAGCTCCCAAAGATACACACGACAAAGTTGATAGCGAGACGAAAATGTTCATAAATATTAATGCCAGTAGATTAGTAATAATATTCCGTTTTGATTTCAGCAAAGAGTTTACTGTTGTCTGCTGGTGACTTCGTCGAAATCCTCGATACTAAGTGTGAAGGCGTTTCGAAATCTTCGAAAATAAACTTGCTGACTATAAAAAACGATTCATTCAAAGAAAGGAATATGATGTTTCTAGGAAGCCATACGCGGCTGCAAAATTGTTTTCGTTTTTTTCTTTTTTTTGTTGGAGTGGCTGTGTGGTAAGTAGCTTGCTTACCAACCACATGGTTCCGGGTTCAGTCCTACTGCATGGCACCCTGGGCAAGTGTCTTCTACTATAGCCTCGGGCCGACTAAAGCCTTGTGAGTGGATTTGGTAGACGGAAACTGAAAAAAGCCCGTCGTATATATGTATATCTATAAATGTATGTATGTGTTTGTGTGTCTGTGCTTGTCCCCCCCACCAACATCGCTTGACAACCGATGCTGGTGTGTTTACGTCCCCGTAACTTAGCGGTTCGGCAAAAGAGACCGATAGAATAAGTACTAGGCTTCCAAAGAATAAGTCCTGGGGGTCGATTTGCTCGACTAAAGGCGGTGCTCCAGCATGGCCGCAGTCAAATGACCAAAACAAGTAAAAGAGTAAAAGAGAATATTATAGATGAAGCATGGCTTTGAATCTCCAAGAACGATTTCCTTCGTAATTCCTAGAAACAGCCAGTCAGTTGAAAATTATTTTCTACTTTGTTGCTTGATGTGTGTATTGTTCAACTGTCAGAAGCAGTAGTGGGCGGATTTACAATTAACAAGACTTAATTGCTTTTTCAACCATTTCCTTGTCCATAAGTATCCTACCTGACCTATTTCTATCGTATTTCAGACTTCTGATATATTTTCTCGGTTTTCCTTTTTGAATTGAAACCATTTTGAATCTAAGTCAAGAGTTTTCTATAAAAAGGCGTTTCGAATTGTTTTTTGTCCTGACATTGTTGTCTGTTATGTTTTTAGCAAGATTTCTTTTTTTTTATTAGATAATCCGAGGTTAAGAGACAATGCCCTATCGATTTTTCTAAGCCTGGAAGGTTAATTAAATTAATATTCAAATTGGTTTCATGCTGGATAATGAGTGAAAGGGAACATAGGAAATATTCTGCAGACCTGTACTTCCGGGAAGGCTGGATTCAGCTAATTCATTATTATCATTATTATTATTACTATTATCATTATTATTATTATCATCATCACCATTACGGCACCGTAAGGCAGGGAGCTTGTGGAATTGTTAGCGCACTAGGCAAATTGCACAGTGGCATTACGCCCGTCTTTATGTTCTGAGTTCAAATTCCG
>NC_043009.1:10726894-10729394 GCF_006345805.1 Octopus sinensis | reverse complement strand
ATTGAAATCATTATAAGGCGGCGAGCTGGCAGAAACGTTAGCTCGCGGGTGAAATGCGTAGCCGTATTTCGTCTGTCCTTACATTCTGAGTTCAAATTCCGCCGAGGTCGACTTTGCCTTTCATCCTTTCGGGGTCGATAAATTAAGTACCAGTTACGCACTGGGGTCGATGTAATCGACTTAATCCCTTTGTCTGTCCTTGTTTGTCCCCTCTGTGTTTAGTCCCTTGTGAGTAGTAAAGAAATATATATTGAAATCATTATTACATAATGAATGGATGCAAATTTTCCGTAATCCTAACGATGACAAGTTGTTAAATAAATATATCCACCTCTCACAATTACCTTTTATGGTTTAAATATGCTCGTTGTGTGTGTGTGTGTGTGTGCGTACGCATGTGTGTGACTATGTGTGCTTGTGTATATACATATGTTTAAACATGAAGCGATGAGAAGTGACACCTTAGGAAATGACTATATTCCTAAACTGACCAATGCCTTGTGAGAGAGAGAGAGTGTAGAAGCCCGTTATACGTGTGTGTTTGTGTACGTGTCTGTGAGTCATGTATCTCTGGATGTGTGTGTCTTTATATTTATCCGTCCCGTTGCATTGTAATCGATGCTGGTTTGTTTTATGTCTCCGTGGTTCGGCAAAAGAAAACGATCGATTAAGTACCAATCCTAAAAATTAAGTACTGTGGTCGATTTGTTAGTCTAAACCTTTCAACATGGTGTTACAGCATGGCCACAGATCAATGACTTAAACAAGTATAAGGTAAGAGATATAGCAATGTAGGTATGTGGGCGCGTATTTCAGATTTACACTAATCTGCAAACAGGTTATATCATGGCCCACTACGTTCCGTAACTTAACTCTAGAAAAACACGAGTTCTATGAAGTAAGTACTTTACATGAGATTCCTCAATATTGCTACTAAAATCCTTCAGAAGGATTTTAAAGTACGAGAAGAGATTTGTTCCGATATCCGTTGCTGTTTCTTCCGTTCTGATTTAAAATCTCTGAGATTCACCGGAGACTCACCTCGCATCAGCGGAGATCTCATACACTTCGAACCATGGAAGGAAAGCATCAAATTGAATGCAGACTTTACTTTCCTCTGGAATTTAAACATAGTATTCTGGAACAGCACCAACTTTTAATACAAATATTCAATCATGCACGACGTTTCGTGCGCCTAGTGTGTGCATACATATGATTACAAACACACACGTGTGTATGCAAGTTTGTATGGACGTTTGTGTGTATCGTGTGTGTGTGTTTGTGTGTGTGTGTGTGTGTGTGTGTGTGTGTGTGTGTGTGTGTGTGTGTTTGTGTGTGTGTAGTCTTCAATTCTTTATTTGAAGTTTTCCAGTGCGGAAGAACCCGGTTTCCAACAAAGATTCTGACCTCCATTGTTCCATGTAGATAACGGAACAATGTTACATTTTAAACGCAAGAAAATATCATGCATATTTTTACTGCTCCACTTACCGATTGTATTTGTAATGTGAATATTAATTGGTTGATTTCTTTTTTCATGTAAACATACACACAAACACACATGCACATGGACACGCACACACACACACAAACACACATGCACATGAACACACACACACACACACACACACACATACACACACATACAAACGCGCACGTGCACATACACACAAACACACTCACGTACATCTTACGCACGGAAACAAATGCACAAAGAAAATGTGAGACATGCTAAGTATATGAAGATACATTTATACATATTACTGAAGATCATACACAAACGTCAACATAAGGAATACTCTTCTGCAATCCTTAGCTCATCCAAGTTGACATTTAAGCATTTCTTCACAAAACCAAGAACACCAAATATTGTAAGCATAAATGTGGATTTATAATCTGGATATAGTAGCTGAAAGTTGTCCGTAGGCGTAGGAGTGGCTGTGTGGTAAGTAGCTTGCTTACGAACTACATGGTTCCGGGTTCAGTCCCACTGCGTGGCATCTTGGGCAAGAGTCTTCTACTATAGCCTCGGGCAAACCAAAGCCTTGTGAGTGGATTTGGTAGACGGAAACGGAAAGAAGCCCGTAGTATATATGTATATGTATGTGCGTGTATATGTTTGTGTGTCTGTGTTTGTTCCCCCACCAACATCGCTTGACAACCGATGCTGGTGTGTTTACGTCCCCGTAACTTAACAGTTCGGCCAAAGAGACCGATAGAATAAGTACTAAGCTTACAAAGAATAAGTCCTGGAGTCAATGTGCTCGACTAAAGGCGGTGCTCCAGCATGGCCGCAGTCAAATGACTGAAAAAAGTAAAAGGAGTAAAAATTAAAAATAGTAATTGTCCGCCTTCGCTTTGGTTTCCAAGAGACATTCACATCTGTAGGACACCTGATTTCTTTGACGGTAGATAAAAAATATTGCCTCTGCCCCCAAACGGTGATATTCCGCCCATTATGTTGTTTATATCTGTTAGACGTTACACATAGTAATGTTCC
>NC_043009.1:10709394-10721894 GCF_006345805.1 Octopus sinensis | reverse complement strand
GTATCACCTTGGGCATATATGCCAATAGGTCTTCCATCAGCAATGGCGACAGTGCCTTGTGGAGCAGAACGTTTTCAAAAATGTCAGCGACAACAATAGCGGTGAAATATTACAAAAAATGATATTTGCTTTGCAATTGTGAATACGATATACCATGTTTCCTTTCAAACAGAAACTGGATCAAATAAAACCTGATTTGTGCTTTCCTGTTTCTCATCCATTTCTATAACGAAATGATATGCAACTTCCATAACCCTTCGTTGTTGAGTAGATCGTACTGAAAAATGTAGGAACAATAAGTCATGACTTCCTGATGAATCCCTGTTTTCATGTTCTCTCTAAAAATTCCAGCCACTGCTGTATTAGAGGACTCTTCTGTAAAGCGTGGATGACTTTTGGTGTTTCAAGCATGCTCATTTTCTGCATGACATCAATCAATATATTTGGATGTGACATCCATCAATGTGAGAAGTACTTGCAGGACTCACACGTCTTCTGCCTCACTGCTTGGTTTACACCTCGTTACTTCAGCAAAGAGGGATATCACAGTGTGTTCACAATTTTGTGTAGTTGTCTAAAGTTGGTGATGTGCACAATTAAATTAAGTAAGATATAGAAACAGACCAGATTACTGGGATCTGAGTGCGTCGTTGCCAACATGGATCGGATTAGCACGTTGGTCAAGCAGGAGTTAATCGGAGTAATTACAAATATTTATTTTAGTACAAAGAAAAATGAGCAAGTTTGTAAGGAATTAGCACTAGAAAATGCTAGATTACGAGCAGTTTAAATCGGAGAAGTCAGAGACTGTCAGGCAAAATCTTGCGACCGATATGCTACATTCGAATGTCTGTCAACATTCATTGCTGTCCGAAAGCATCTTATTTTTCTAATTTAAATATTTAACATCTCTTTCTGAGAGAGATGAGTAGTGAAAGATATTAATAAAAAAAGTCAGTGGTCGTGATTCTCCTTCTTAGCAACATCAACGAAAATGATAAACAAACTTTCAAAAACAAAGAGAAAATTTATATTGAAACAATCAGTACACCAGAAAGCATCACCAGATGAAGGCATAAACAGATTCTTAAAATGGCAATTTGCACGATATACTAATAGTAACAAAAACGTATGCTAGTACATGTACTTATTAATATATTTAGGAGACCGAAGAAGACAAAACAATAATATTAGCCTTCACAGAGAGATATCCTAGTTTAGACAGAAATGTACAACAAGGATACAAATTTCAATGTTACCTGTAACATTGAAATTCTAAGTATGGGGAGAGAAGGTCCCAAACAAAGCAGTAGAGTATTATATTTTATGGATACTATTTCCTTTCCCGGAAAACTTATTCGAGAGTGAACAAGGAGAAACTTAAACGTAATTTGCCTCGCAAAGTATTGGGCTACTTTTCCTGTGCGTTGGAAGGACTAATTAATGAAAGCCCTGGCAGATGTATAGTCAAGATTTTGCTTCACAGAGAAGGCCAAGTACTAAAGCAATGTCTGTAGACCAAAGAAGAGACTTTGAGATCGGAAATATCTTATACGAAGCAGTTACTCAATAAGTTTTTTCCCTGTATTGTTACAAAACATAATACAAGGATAGCATCCAGGAATATAGGAAATAATGTTGGTGCCTACCTCATTATAGGTTGTGTAGAGCAATATGGGCGGTTACGTGGAACGGCATGTGATCGAGAAGGGTCACCATGGATTTTCTGATCTGTATGACCTTTCAACATTAAATCCAATACCGCAACTGCACCTAATCGACGGAACAGATATAAAAAATACACTCGCTAACGCAGAGCAATAAGCTGAGTTATTACAGCTGTGGTAGCAAGACTCACTTAAGGGATCCCCCCCACCAAAAAATAGAGGGATTCCCCCCCAACAGGATTGCCGAAACCAGACTCCAAGAGCGCCGTCTTCCACAGTTTGTTCGGGAGAGAGCGATTCCAGTGGCATCGTCACGTTCCTCATCGCATGCGCTACTGAAAATACTGGAAAACCATACCACCAACTCATCCCAAACAAGAACTACAACGAAATTTCTTTTATCGGCAATATTTTTCATTAAACGATGTGCATAATATGATAGGAGAAAAGGTAAATAACAAATGCAAAAATGAACTTGAAAAGGTAGAGTTAACCCCAATAAAACACCAAAATAAAGAAAGAGGAGTCTCCCCTCTTCATGGTAACATCAGGAGTACACAAAATTATTGATTATAAATAGTGAGGCAATGGATAAGATAATTGATATGAGCCCCATGTAGAAGATATTCTTGCAAGCATATTTAGAAAACAAAGGCTTATTCTGTGTTTTGGTGTGTCTGGGGAGAGTCATTCCGTTTTAGTGCCTTATTATTTAACACACTCACCGGTAAAGTTTCCTCTCATTTACTTATTTATTTTTCCTAAAATTTTCGTTGAGTCTTGCAACATTTTCAATAGGAAAAATAAATAAATGAGTGGAAACTTTACTGGTGTGTGTAATAAATTCTAAGGTACTAAAAGAGAATGACTCGTCCCAGACACAACATAATATGCTTCAGCACAGGACCTCACATAAAGAATCTTGCAAACCAAATCCAAAAACGAAGTATTCTGTGTTTATTAAGTTTTATTACATTCATTGTACAACATCTATGATTTTGTCTCATCCATCCTCACATACATTACCGCTTTCAAGTTTTAGCATAAGGCCAGCAACTTCGTGGGAGGGTTCTTACTTTACTGACCACGAAAGTATGAAAGGCGAAGTTGACCGCGGCGGAATTTGAACTCAGAATGTAAAGATAGACGAGATGCCGTTAAGCATTTTCCCCGCTGCGCTAACGATTCTGGTATCCTCACATTATTACTCCCTATTTTTAACATTTATTCTATACGAATGTGTGACAAGGGGTGTGAGTGAGCGTGCAGTTACTTTTGTTTACTTAAAAGCAGCAGCAGCGGTAGCAGCAGCAGCAGCAGCAGCAGCAGCAGCAGTAGTAGTAGTAGTAGTAGTAGTAGTAGTAGTAGTAGTAGTAGTAGCAGCAGCAGCAGCAGCAGCAGCAGCGGTAGTAGTAGTAGTAGTAGTAGTAGTAGTAGTAGTAGTAGTAGTAGTAGTAGTAGTAGAAGTAGTAATTATCGTAGCGTGAACACTTGTTTTTTTTTTCTTTTCTTTTCTCTTGTGTAGGTCCAAATTTTTTTGAAGGGTCGCCAAATGAAAATTTCTCTGGACTAATTTTCCAACAGAATTTCTTTCTAAGAACGGTCCTGCCTCCAATAACTTTTGGTAGATAACAGTAACAGAAAGTCTAGATATATGATCTCCCCAGTAAACAGACTGACTCATCTTACACAGAAGATATTTGATTGTGACTCGATAGCATCTATATCCACATCCAGTTTCCTTTAGAATATTCACTTATGACGTAAATTCAAGAACGAACATTAATGAAGTGGAGCCAGTCGCTTGAAATATTCCGCAACTGATTGTTATTATTCTCTTTTGTATTATTATAGAAATTTCCGTATTTTTGTTTGCATGTTATAACTACTTGCCTATTTAATGAGCTGCCTTACATGTCTTTAATATTTCTTGATTCTACAAGTGATCAAAAGCAGTCAAAAGATTTCGTCTAATCAATCAATGTCAGGCTTTGACATTGCTTTCTTCTGCTGTCTTCAGTTATTTGTTAATCATCTCAAAGTGAATTTTAACGTCGGAATAAGGCGGTTAGCACGCCGGACGAAATGCATAGCCGTATTTCGTCTGCCGTTACATTCTGAGTTCAAATTCCGCCGAGGTCGACTTTGCCTTTCATCCTTTCGGGGTCGATTAAATAAGTATCAGTTACGCACTGGGGTCGATATAATCGACTTAATCCGTTTGTCTCTCCTTGTTTGTCACCTCTTTGTGTAGCCCCTTGTGGGCAGTAGAGAAATAGGTATTTCGTCTGAGTTCAAACTCTGCCGAGGTCGATTTTGCCTTTCATTCTTCTGGGGTCCATACTCGGGTCTATCTAATCGACTGGCCCTACCTCTACAAAAATTTCAGGCCTTGTGCCTAGAGTAAGAAAGAATATAAACGTCGGAATACTTACTGTTTTTCCGCAAGCATTTACGTTTCCACTTTTCTTTTTGTATTGGGTTGTCCGGAAAGTTCGTGCCGATTTATAGTAGCTTACCTTTCGACTTATTTTAGAACATGATTGAGTCCATAAAATAGGATTTCACTACACCTACATTTAGAGCACAGTTTAAGCTATCTTTTCGTAGAAGAAGGTTTATGTTCCTATAACCTGTGTTAATTCTGTAACCCTTTAAAATGGAAGATAAGAAAGTTCATTTTCGGCACTTCATGCTTTGGGAACCAGACAAAATTTGCTTCAGCTCGGCGGGGATGTGTTACCCCACCCTCCATATTCACCAGATATTGCTCCTTCGGATTTCCACTTATTCAGGTCTCTGCAGAATAGTCTTAATGGTAAAAATTTCAATTCCTTGGATGACGTAAAAAGACACCTTGAAGAATTCTTTGCCATGAAACCACCTCAATTCTGCGAAGACGGTACTTTCAAGTTAAAGGAAAGATTGAGACGCATTGTGCAATAAAATGGTTCATATTTGGTTGATTAAAAATGTAATGGCAAGTATTTGTTGACCATTTTCTTTCCTTTAAAAATTGGCACGAACTTTCCGGACAACCCAATAGTAGGGTAGATTCAAACGCATTGTATCATTCGAACAAGCAGATTACGGACTCCATATTTTTGTGATCATATGTATTTCCAGTTTGTGAAATTCGATGCTATTTCTTCCAACTGTGTTGTTTATGGTCCTTTCAGTAACACTTCGAATAAATGTTCAATTTCTTTGGGGTTAATATTTTAGATATTTTATCCAGAAAGTTGACACGTTGTCATTTCCAAAGCCCTTTCCAATTGCCCATTTTGCAATGTGTGGGTTAATCTTTCCGTTGTTATTTTCTCTGTTTATTGTTCTGGTGTTATGCTTGCTTTTACCATTCTCGCCTCTGGTGATCAATCTTCCGTCCGTTATTTTCGCTACGTTAATCTGCTTTTCGATGTAAGTCTTATTTTTCTTCGTTTTTTTTTTTATCTTGTTCTTTGTAAACTCATTTACGAATGAACACAAACTATATAGATCGTTCAAAATTGTATCACTCCTCATATTGACAGGTTCCTTTAGGATTCTCATATAATTTTAGAATCATTACAATCTGTGATATTTCATTCTCTGTATTTGTCATCTTTTCGATTTTCCGCATTTCTTCAACACCATCATATTATTATTATTATTATTATTATTATTATAATTAAGATGTTTTTTTTTTCCTTTCGTGAGCCATTCAGGCATTGTCTCTGACTCTGCCAGTATGTCATTAAAGTTTTGAGCCAGCTTTTTCTTATTATTATTGTTATTGTTGTTGTTGTTGTTTACATCGTCATCATCCATCGCTATTATTATTATATTATATTATTATTATTATTATTATTATTATTATTAGTAGTAGTAGTAGTAGTAGTAGTAGTAGTAGTAGTAGTATTGTTATTATTATTATTATTATTATTATTATTATTATTATTATTATTATTATTATTATTATAATATTTGCTGCAGAACACATCGGACCTGTTTTCGAACGCTTCAAGTTCAGTTCAAAATATTTATTTAACACAAGATTTGGTGTCTTTTTGCAATAATTACTTTATTCCACCTTGTGAATAGCAGCACCAGGAACCTATTACTGGTGGTTGATGGTTGTGTAGAGCCCCACCCCCACCAGAGTGGCGATTTTCGGCCCACCAAATAAATTCGGCGGGCGTTAAAATTTAATGGAATCAATACAACTCAATAAGATGGCGGAACGCGTCTTAAAAAATTTGAGGTAAAACACCTCCTCCTACCAATATGGTAATAGATGAAGACTATTACCATATTGGTAATAGTCTTCCTCTGCCACGGGCAACAATACAGGGGAAGGGGAGGAGCCGCAGTAGTAGTAGTAGTATAGTAGTAGTAGTAGTAGTAGTAGTAGTAGTAGTAGTTAGTAGTAGTAGTAGTAGTATTGTTATTATTATTATTATTATTATTATTATTATTATTATTATTATTATTATTATAATATTTGCTGCAGAACACATCGGACCTGTTTTCGAACGCTTCAAGTTCAGTTCAAAATATTTATTTACACAAGATTTGGTGTCTTTTTGCAATAATTACTTTATTCCACCTTGTGAATAGCAGCACCAGGAACCTATTACTGGTGGTTGATGGTTGTGTAGAGCCCCACCCCCACCAGAGTGGCGATTTTCGGCCCACCAAATAAATTCGGCGGGCGTTAAAATTTAATGGAATCATACAACTCAATAAGATGGCGGAACGCGTCTTAAAAAATTTGAGGTAAAACACCTCCTCCTACCAATATGGTAATAGATGAAGACTATTACCATATTGGTAATAGTCTTCCTCTGCCACGGGCAACAATACAGGGGAAGGGGAGGAGCCGCAGTAGTAGTAGTAGTAGTAGTAGTAGTAGTAGTAGTAGTAGTGTAGTAGTAGTAGTAGTAGTAGTAGTAGTAGAGGTGGTGGTGGTAGTAGTAGTAGTAGTAGTAGTAGTAGTAGTGGTAGTAGTAGTAGTAGTTAGTAGTAGTAGTAGTAGTATTGTTATTATTATTATTATTATTATTATTATTATTATTATTATTATTATTATAATATTTGCTGCAGAACACATCGGACCTGTTTTCGAACGCTTCAAGTTCAGTTCAAAATATTTATTTACACAAGATTTGGTGTCTTTTTGCAATAATTACTTTATTCCACCTTGTGAATAGCAGCACCAGGAACCTATTACTGGTGGTTGATGGTTGTGTAGAGCCCCACCCCCACCAGAGTGGCGATTTTCGGCCCACCAAATAAATTCGGCGGGCGTTAAAATTTAATGGAATCAATACAACTCAATAAGATGGCGGAACGCGTCTTAAAAAATTTGAGGTAAAACACCTCCTCCTACCAATATGGTAATAGATGAAGACTATTACCATATTGGTAATAGTCTTCCCTCTGCCACGGGCAACAATACAGGGGAAGGGGAGGAGCCGCAGTAGTAGTAGTAGTAGTAGTAGTAGTAGTAGTAGTAGTAGTAGTAGTAGTAGTAGTAGTAGTAGTAGTAGTAGAGGTGGTGGTAGTAGTAGTAGTAGTAGTAGTAGTAGTAGTAGTGGTAGTAGTAGTAGTAGTAGTAGTAGTAGTAGTAGTAGTAGTAGTAGTGAGAGCAGCAACAAACACGAAAAAGAAAGCAACAGCAGTAGCAGTAGCGATAGCGACAACAATAACAACAACGAGAGCAAAAGTGACGACAGCAACAATAACAAAACCAATAGCAACAACATCGATCAGAACAACAACAACGGCGGTAGCAGCAGTAGCAGTGACAAAAACAAAAACAACAACGAAAGCAATACAAATAAAAATATCAAAAATAGTTTTGCAGCAGCAGCCATGATCAAACACCGATATACCGTAGACCTCACAAATAGGGAGCAAATGCTCCCAGAGGCATGGAAACTAATTAAACAAGAGAACAATTGGGCAAATCTGACAATCCCGTCAGAGGCAATTGAAGCAGTGGAGAGAAGAACGGAGCTTTTCAGATGCAGCTCAACAGACACGAATAGAGCGGCTTTGATAGCCCAAATAGATATTGAGGCAGCGCTGAGGTGCATAAGAAATGACATCGAATACATAGCGAGGGGCAAACAATATGACACCATTTTGGTGCTGCTTAAACCAGAAGCCCACGCTGTGAAACATTCAATGACCCCACCCTGTAAAACCAGCAACGTCATCATGTACCCCTCCCACATAGAGAAATGTGCAGCCCAGGACTAGATATTTGATGGCTTCTGGAATGCGTAATTGTAGAGGGGACGGATACTGTCTCTATAGAGGCGACAAGAACTGCCAGGGAGGACTGATCAGGAATTGACCTGGTGATACTTCTCCAGATCAGACCCGAAAACATTAAAAAAATCCCGGACAACATCCGTCTCCACAACGGGATGGTGATACATATCATGACTGAAGGCAAAATACCGCATTATTTCAGGTGTGGAGAAACGACTCATTTGACTGCTCGCTGCTACCTACGGCCTCCACTGCTACCTACGCCGGGACGAGAACCACAAACATCACCAGCACCGGCAAAACCAACAACAACAGAAACAGTTATATATTCTACCTAGATTACTACCTACACAATAATGCAGACCGTCTCTTATTAACCATCTGTCAAGATTTGTCGACAAAAAGCTTGGAAAACACTTAAGCATTTCAAAATTGCTTTTTCTGTAGCTAAATCTGTCACTGGAAATTAACTCTCCTTTAGTCCAACAATCTTTTCTGACCATTCGACTAACAACGAAAATACATGGATATATTTCACTATTTTATTGTACTCTTCTAGTATTTTTGACAGTATCTAATTACATTACTCTGTTGCCACATTTTAGCGTCCAAATGCTTTTCCTGCGGTTTTATAACAAAACTTAAACTAAGACCATTTGTAAATAAACTTTTACGGTAATGAATACCACAACGTACATCTAATGTATTCATTTATTATATTATTTTTTGCCTCTCTTTTTTATTTCATTTCATGACAGCTGTTGTGATTTAAATTTGTTCTGTCTCTCCCGTTCAATGTACAAAATCAGACAATCTTAAAAACTGTTATCTTCGAAAAAATAGTAGACGATATTTATATCCTCTTTATTAATTTCTTGAAACATTTTATCATACAAGCTAGACTAGATGTCTTACTATATTTCATAATGGTTCATGTCTAAACAAACTGTGTATCTTTTTCACTTTCACAGCAGCCATCTTCTAGTAACAAATTACGAATAAATTGAAAGTTGCTATCACTTCCCTCTCTATCAGAATTTAATTCACTTCAACTTACTTCATATAATCATCTCTATTCCATTATTTTCATTTTAACAACGATTAAAACCCGTTCATAAGCTTATTGCTATCTTTAAAACTATTACATGGTAACCACATTTTCATAAACAAATCTCTACATTAGTGAAATTTTTAAAAATATTTTCATAGATATAGGCGCAGGAGTGGCTATGTGGTAAGCAGCTTGCTTACGAACCACATGGTTCCGGGTTCAGTTCCACTCAGTGGCACATTGGGCAAGTGTCTTCTACTATAGCCTCGGGCCGACCAAAGCCTTGTGAGTGGATTTGGTAGACGGAAACTGAAAGAAGCCCGTCGTATATATGTATATATATATATATATATATATATATATATATATATATATATATCATGTGATCACGTGACCGACCAGTCCATCAGAGGTAGTTACACATCGCTGATCACAATGCGTACATATTGTTTTAGCCTTCGAATGACGCCACCCCGCTGGCTAAGCGAGCAGGCCAATATATATATATATATATATATATATATGTGTGTGTGTGTGTGTGTGTGTGTGTTGTATATATGTATGCGTGTCAGTGTTTGTCCCCCCAAAATCGCTTGACAACCTATGCTGGTGTGTTTACGTCCCCGCAACTTAGCGGTTCGGCAAAAGAGACCGATAGAATAAGTACTAGGCTTACAAAGAATAAGTCCTGGGGTCGATTTGCTCGACTAAAGGCGGTGCTCCAGCATGGCCGCAGTCAAATGACTGAAACAAGTAAAAGAGTAAAGAGTATAGGCTGTGTGGCAAATACGTTTTATTCACTTATACGTAGTCTTGTAGTATTTAGTCGCAGCGCTCTACGTGTCATCTTGTGCTAATATCTTCTACGATAGCAAAAAGCAGACCAATGACGTGTGTATAAGAGCCAACTCTGCCGTTCGTCGTGTGTGCGTGTGTGCACGCGCGCATGTGTGTGGATGCGCGCACGTGTGTGTGTGAGTGTGATGTGTGTGTCTGTGTGTTTGTGCGTCTACATGCTTTCTCGTGTGCGTGTGTACGTACATGGATCTCGGGCACAATTTCCAACTATAAGATTTTAACTGATCTATCAACTGAGCTACCGAACTCCTCGAATTAGTGTTTAAGTGCTTGGGTATTCTACAAACAAGTGCTTCCTTATAGTACTTTTCAGGAAGAATAAACGAGAGTCTAGGAACTTATTACTAACTCGGATATCACCAACATTCGCTGTGGTTAACCGGCATTGAAAACCAACTTAAAAGGAAACATGGTAACCGCCTTCGAAACCATTTTTGGTTGTCTGTGTGTGTGTGTGTGTTATTCTTTTGTTACATAAACCACATTGTGTACATATAGTAGAAGCTGTTTTAAAGAGCATAGATTCTGCAATATGTGCACAGTGATAAATTCGGTATCAGCACTTGATAAGATAACCGCTTTATTATCAGCATTTGACTGTTAAGATACGGAATAACCGAAAACTGTATTTAAATGACTGCCATATATGTACACAATTATTTCTTTTACTGGTGAATCAGGATTTGACATTGAATCGTAGCGTGCGCTGTCTTCGATAAACTGTCATTTAATTTAATAAAAAAAAGTTTCAGTTTCCTGGCTTATCATCGCATACATATTGGATCATTTTAGCTCTACTTAAAGTATTTAACATGCTGTATCTAATTATCATCATCATCATCATCATCATCATCATCACGTCTAGTCTACACGAATCCTGTTGGCTTTTCTCTTTAGCGCTTTCCTGGCCTCCATCATCAAAGCCTGTGTCTTCCGTGAACTGTTGCCCATGTTTGACAAGAAATACATCTTTTTTCATTCACCATTTTCTGGTTTCCCATAGCAATAATTGATGCACGAATTCATCTTTTATTTTCACCAACAGTGTCCCACATACATAAGCGAGTTTTATTTGATTTGTTCCTGTTAGTAATCTCATATTTCCATTTTCTACACTCTTCGGTAAATATTGCTTGCAAGAAACGTTACACATTACTCTCTTTTACTTGTTTCAGTCATTTGAGTGCGGCCATGCTGCAGCACCGCCTTTAGTCGAACAAATCTACCCCAGGACTTATTCTTTGTAAGCCTAGTACTTCTATCGGTCTCTATTGCCGAACCGCTAAGTAACGGGGACGTAAACACACCAGCATCGGTTGTCAAGCGATGTTGTGGGGACGAACACAGACACACAAACACACATATATATATATACATATACATATATACGACAAGCTTCTTTCAGTTTCCGTCTACCAAATCCACTCACAAGACTTTGTTCGGCCCGACGCTATTGTAGAAGACACTTGCCCAAGGTGCCACGCAGTGGGACTGAACCCGAAACCATGTGGTTGGCAAGCAAGCTACTTACCACACAGCCACTCCTGCGCCTATAAATTTTAACGTTATTAACTTTTCTAACAACTTGGCAAATGTTCTATTGACTCCGGTTTCCATTACTTTCGTAAATGTCCAGTATACAAATCCATGTACCAGTATGCTTTCTACAGAAGCTCTAAAATATCTACTTTAAGGTTATTGTGAGGAGGTTCTGAAAACCTCCTGGCTTTAAGAGTATCGTGATAGGCCTGGCTGGAGACCCAACCTTCTGTGTTCTTTTACAGGGCTTAGAAAAAATGAAGGATCGCCGAAAGAAGTGCGTCAATCTGTGAGAAGTGTATGTTGGATAAAATCATAATTAACTGATCCTTCTATGTTTTTTTTTTTACTCAAAGCCAGGAAATTTTCAGATCCCCCACGTAGATAGCTTTGACTTTGATACCGAGGTCATTGTGTTCACGACTGACTATGCCAATTCCGTTCTTACTGTTCTGTGACTCTTTGAGATTTATGAGAAAAAGTTGTATACTCTTTTACTCTTTTACTCTTTTACTTGTTTCAGTCATTTGATTGCGGCCATGCTGGAGCACCGCCTTTAGTCGAGCAAATCGACCCCGGGACTTATTCTTTGTAAGCCCAGTACTTATTCTATCGGTGTCTTTTGCCGAACCGCTAAGTAACGGGGACGTAAACACACCAGCATCGGTTGTCAAGCAATGCTAGGGGGACAAACACAGACACACAAACACACACATACATATACATATATATACATATATACGACAGGCTTCTTTCAGTTTCCGTCTACCAAATCCACTCACAAGGCTTTGGTCGGCCCGAGGCTATAGTAGAAGACACTTGCCCAATGTGCCACGCAGTGGGACTGAACCCGGAACCATGTGGTTGGTAAACAAGCTACTTACCACACAGCCACTCCTACGCTATTAACATAAAGATATACCGAACGAAAATATCACACCACATTTTCTAACTTTATTTTTTACGGTTGTTCCTCTCCTGCGTAATTTATATCTGGAATTCAAGTCCTGGATTTTACCAATTTACCATCTCGGATCTCTTAAGTCTCTCTGCAACTGTCAACTGTGCAACCTTAAAGCATAAACATTTATTTCTGTTTTTTTTTTCTCTCTCTCTCTGAACCC
>NC_043009.1:10704394-10706894 GCF_006345805.1 Octopus sinensis | reverse complement strand
ATAATATAATATATAATATATAATGGCGGTGCCCCAGCATGGCCACAGCTCATGAGTGAAACTGGAATCAATATCAATCAATATATGTACATTATATATATATATATAATAAGTAACAAACTAAGGAAAGGAATTCCTTCAAAGAGGGGTGTAAAACATACAATTCACTGTTACGTCAGTTGAATACCACATAAATAGGGGTATAATTCAAATTACAAACCAAAAGTTAAATAGGGAGATTCAATTGACAATCCAATTACTTATCTAAATTATAATATAACATGATATAAAGATAGCATTAAAAAAATCTTTAAAAAACCAAAATAGCCAACAATTTCTTTCGATTTATATACATTATTTCATTTATAAACAGTTCACATATAAGTCTCTTCAGAGCTTTGGTTTAAAGATAGACGAAATTCCGCGTGAAAGGACGGCTGTATTGTAAAAAACTAAATTACAATTACAATTAAAAAGACGACAAATTTATAACGGACAAAGCGATTAAGTAAATAGAATTTACAGCTATCGAAATATATTTCTATATGTCTCAAATAATATTAATCCAAATTCGTTTAGGTCTATGACTATCATAATAGCATTCAATAACAATATGTAAGTATATAAATTAAGTGTTAGGGTCTTACTTAATATAGAGACTGTAACAAAACATGTAAATAAATATAAATGGCACAATAATATTGTATTGGCAATATATAACAACACTTATAATAATGGATATCAAAATATTACTAGTTTTTCAGAAGTAACCACATTTAGAGTTACCTAAATCAGGATTATTCACAGTAACTAACAAGTAAATGTCTCTCTATACGTATATTATGGAAGAGAGAATTAATTAAATTAAATAAAGTAAGATCAGCAAAGTCAAGAGTGAGTACTGATACACGATAGATATAATCAATATTATTATTGTTTTTTTTTTAAGATAAAGGACTATAAATAGTATATATCTAAATTTTATTAATTCTTTCAGAAGTAACAAAATTAGATTGCTGCAGTAAGAATACATGCTAACAACTATACAATAGTATAAGAATTATTATTGTAGCTATTAAATTTAGTTAGTAAGTTAAATAAAATTATTCATTTATTATCATTATTATCATTATCCCCGGAATCTCCAGGACTTTTTTAAATGGCGGTGCCCCAGCATGGCCACAGCTTGTGAGCTGAAACTAGATAAAATATAAAATAAAAAAATTATCATTACTATCAAGGCGGCGAGCTAGCAGAGTCGCTAGCATGACGGGCAAAATGCTTTGCGGAATTTCGCCCGTCTTTATGTTCTGAGTTCAAATTCCGCCAAGGTCGACTTTGCCTTTCATCCTTTCGAGGTCGATTAAATAAATACCAGTTACGCACTGGGATCGATGTAATCGACTTAATCCCTTCCCAACAAATTAGAAGATTTGTGCTTTCAGTAGAAAGTATTATTATTATCAATACATTATTTAGTATAATGAAGATATCTTATTTGTAATTAATATTAAATTACTAATATAATTATGTATTTTACAGTAACTACACTTTCATTCCTTTTGCTGCGCTATTGCTATTCTCTTCTTTCTCAACTTTGTCGTCTTTCGCCTCTTGCTTCTCTACCAACAGTATCACACATCCACACACATCCACACACACACACACACTTTTTTCCCGCACTTCCATTACATTCCACTTGCCTTGCCTTTCACTTCATGCTCGCATCTGCTGCTACCTTACACCTCCACGCTCTGCTCGTACACAATGCTATTACACATAGACGCTAACTAACCCCCTAATCCCCACTATCCCACACCTCTGTACTCACACACACACATGCAAATCTCTACACACAAACACATACCATAAGCTACACACATACACAAATACACCAGATCTTTCTCTTATGGATATCTCAATACGTAGATTCACTCTTATTAGAACACACGCACCTGCCTTCTCCCTTCTTAACTTCCCTTCTAAAACCGCATTTACCCCTGGCCACTGACCACTTGGCCCGCCTTTTTTCTTCTTTCAGACGTCTTTGTTTTTCATTCTCTTTTATTTTCCTTTCCTTCTGGTGAAGGATTTGCGCCCTCAGATTTAAGACTCTTTCCTTTCCTTTTTAGCGTTAAACTAATGCATTTTGCTAAAACTAATATGTCTTCTTTCTTTTTAAGTTCATTGCGTGTGTATGCGTGTGCGCGCACACACACACACACACACACACACACACACACCACACACACACATATATATATATATATATATGTGTATTCGTTCGTACATGTAAGTATAACGTGTGTTCTGTATATATATGTTTGTATTTATGTGCCCATCTGATATATTCAACTGATGAAGGCAGAGCTTATTTGAAGCAAAGCTAGAAATCCAGGATCTTGAATTATTCAGTAATATCTTTGTGCTAGCTGTCCTATCTCTTGGTGCGATATGACATTTAAGGTGGTTTTTAGAGTCAGGGATTTGACTGCTATTT
>NC_043009.1:10700917-10704294 GCF_006345805.1 Octopus sinensis | reverse complement strand
ATCTTTATAAAACATACACACGTTTTAGTAAACCGATTGTCTTCATTAAACAAGGCAGTTGGCCAAATTGTACAGTCGACGCACTTCCTCAACACTCAGGGCAATAAATACAAAACTTAGTGAGGTACGTGCCCTGATATATTCAAGATATGCAAATTATGTTCAACGTCAGTGGTATGGTTGTATAGAGTGTAAAACAACAAGAAGGTATGAGCGCCTACGTGTGTAGATAGTTGTACCTGTGTTTATGGCTGTGTGTATGTGTGATTGTGTGCTCGGGCGGTTGGATTTGTGCATAGGTGTATTCGGGGTCTTGCGGTGGGCACGCTCATTCTACTCTGGGATTACAAAACCGTTTATGGCCTTGACATTCCTGAATAGGGTCTGCTTACGCGGATGATATTTGAACCTGGTACCATAAAACTGTTGCAGTTGCTATCGGTCTTGTTATTCTTGTTATTGCTGTTACTAGAGAATCTACATCACCTTGTGTGCTCTTTCCTTTTCCTTTCTCTTCTCTACAGGTATATATGTGACCGGTTTTATTTCGGTATTCTACCACGTTCATACTCTTTAATCTCTTTTACTCTTTTACTTGTTTCAGTCATTTGACTGCGGCCATGCTGGAGCACCGCCTTTAGTCGAGCAAATCGACCCCAGGACTTATTCTTTGTAAGCCTAGTACTTATTCTATCGGTCTCTTTTGCCGGACCGCTAAGTGACGGGGACGTAAACACACCAGCATCGGTTGTCAAGCGATGGTGGGGAGACAAACACAGAAACACAAACACACATACATAATTATATATACATATATACGACGGGCTTCTTTCAGTTTCCGTCTACCAAATCCACTCACAAGGCTTTGGTCGGCCCGGGGCTATAGTAGAAGACGCTTGCCCAAGGTGCCACACAGTGGGACTGAACCCAGAACTATGTGGTTGGTAAGCAAGCTACTTACCACCTAGCCAGACCTACAAAATTTATATTCTTCACTACCATGTTCTTTATATTTTCCCTCCAAAACAACGACCACCACATCATCAACTCCTGCCTTGGAACAATCTCCCATATCCTTCTTTACTAAGACCGCTACCCCTCGCTCTAAACCCCCCATTATTCCAAGCTCTCCCACCTACATCTGCACCCTCTCCAACACCACCACGTTTACAATTCCAATCCTACTGCCATTGTCACCAACACAGTCTGCGACAACACAATCTCTTCTGTCATCCTTTTCAACATCACCCTCTTCTCCACCACCTGCATCACCATTACTAGCCACCTCGTCTCATTTCGGTCCCCTACCACCACCGTAAAAATGTATTCTGTTTGACTCATTATTAAGCATTGAAATTATATATATATGCATGCATGGATGTGTGTAGGTTTGTACGTATGAATATATGTATGAAAAGATGAAAAGAGAGAGAGAGACAAATAGAGAATTTATCAATTGTATGTACATGGCTGTGTTTGATATTATTTTCACTCACGAAACATCAGCTTGATAAAGCAAAGATATTAGAATGTTGAGATATCAAGATTTACAGAATTTGCATTTTGTAAACGAAGGAAGTACCCATTACCTTTAAGAGGTATCATATTAGGAGTCATTAAAGACTTTTTTTTCTCGTCATTATTCTTAGTGCTCTGACGAAAAGTACTTGTCTGGCAAAAGGTGAATTTCAATATAAATGATAACGCGAACTGTATGAGCCAGACAAAACAGTGCACAACCTACTCCAAACACGCACTCTATGTACGCTGTTCGCAAGTGAGTGTGTGTATGAATGTGCGTGTATTTGTGCGTGTGTGTGTGTGTGTGTGTGTGTGTGTGTGTGTGTGTGTGTTGTGTGTGTGTGCGTGCGTGCGTGTGTGTGTATGTGTGTAAATGGCGGCAATGTGACCACGTTCTTCTATGGCATATTATGCTTTGGAAATATTTTCAATAAATACTTATGGTCTATCTTCGTCTTTGCGTTTAGTTTGCAAGATTGTTGATGTCACTTCGCACGTTGAAAACATTCCGATGTACTTTGGGAGGGACATTATGCCAATGATAACTAACTCACGCACTGGATCAATATCACTTCTTTATTGTTAGTCAATCGGTTGAATATCTAACCAACTAATTACTCGACCGTTTTCTTAATGTGCTGATTAAACTATCAATCAGTTGTGTATTTGTCAAAGCTCCTTCATCGCTATTTGCAATCCCATCAATGACATGCCCTCACTCTTTTAGGTCTGGTTTGAGTCTGTATAAGAATTAGTCTTATACCACCGTGTATGTAAATGTGTGGTTGCTTACATGAGAAGCGAAGGTGGGAGTAAATGAAGAGTATGTGTGGTGGCTAGTATGCATTTACGCACGTTCGCACGCGTCATGTGAGTGTGTGTGTACACCCACGTACCTGCTTGTCTGTGTGTTTGTGAGTGTGTCTGCTTTGGCTATCCATAACTTCTTTTTATTCAAAGTCGGTTCGTTTTTGAGATCTACTGGGATCCGCTTGTCGACCCTTAAAAAATTATAGGTGCAGTTCCTTCGGTGTAGGAGGGAAAAACGGGTTTAAGGAGAGAACAGTGTGTATGATGTGTGTGTATGAGAAAGAGAGAGTAAGTGTGTGTGCACTAACATGTTTGTGTGTGTGTGCATGCGTGCGTTTGTGTGCGTGAGTGCACACTCTATCGTGCGTTTGTGTGTGATTGGGTCGGTTCTGTGATTGAATGCATATCTTCATATGAATGTCTATCTGAATTTGTGCTTACTTATGTGAGTGCGTATGCGCATGCGCATGCGATATAACCGGTTTTATGAATAGGTAATTGTCCGTGCGTATGTCTGAGTGTGCGTCTTCTTGTGTGCATGTGTGTTCCTACATGAGTGTTAATGCGCATGTGTATGTGTGCGCGTGTGCGCGTGTGCACCTGCTTGGCTGTGTGTGTGCATGGATAGGTGTACGTGTGTATGCACGTGTTCGTGCGTGTGCGTGCGCGTGGCTGTATATGGCTGTGTATTGGAATTGTTCCTAATTACTTGTGTCTATCCGTACGGATTTGCTTGCATCCAGCTCTCATTAGAATTCTACCTTATATATATATCTACGCACACACCTGTATGTATATTGCGTGGATAGTGGCAGTGTTTCTAAATTTCTTTAAACTCTTTCTAAATTTCTTTAAACCATTTAATGATTTCAAAAGTACTGAATCATCGATCTAATTCTATTACTTGTTTATATTTATATTTATTAACAATCAACTAACTACTTTTTACCTGTGTCTGATTTTGAAGGGCATATCAGTATAACTGTAAATTTAGTTACGAAGTTGTGCTTGTGATCCTTCAAAGTTACTCTTGGTTTTTATAGATA
>NC_043009.1:10685917-10695917 GCF_006345805.1 Octopus sinensis | reverse complement strand
CACGAGCAGACTGTTCCGCTGATCAGATCAACTGAAAGCCACTTGCCAATTATACATATAATTGTCAAAATTGGAGTCAAAATGAAGAGGTATGTTTGGACATTTATTTTTAATCACTACAGCTGTTTCGATGCAACGAAGTTCTCCAAGTGTGCTGGTATTTGATTATAGAACTATTTCCCTGAATTATGAGTACGGATACTACTACTACTACTACAGGATAGCACAAGGTAAATCTCAAGGTGGACGAGCTCTATACTGTACTCTACTACGATCTTTAGAGAATATACCATAACTATATGTGTGTATGTGTGACTGTGTGCACGTATGTATGTATGTAAGTTTGTATGTACGTATGTCATTATTCGGCTTTAATTCAAGATTTCTTGCCAATAGAGAAAGAGCCGGTTTCTAACCTAGACCCGAATCTCCTTCATTGGAATTTCAACAACATCAGCAGGGAATTTTTGTATATATATATATATATATATACTATTATATATATTATATATATATATGTATGTATATATATATAATATATATATATATATATGTATATATGTATGTATATATATATATATATACATATATATATATATATACATATATATATATACATATTATATATATACATATATATATATATATACATATATATATATATATACATACATATATATATACAATATATATACATGTATATATATATACATGTACATATATATATACATACATATATATATATACATACATATATATATATACATACATATATATATATATATATATATATATATATATATATATATATAATATATATATATATATATACATATATATATATATATATATTATATATATATCAGGTTGAGTAAAAAGTAAGCAACGTTTTGGAACATGAAGAATTTGTATCGGATTTTTGCAGAGTTTTGACATATACTTACCCAAATGCATCAATAAATTAACATTGATATTTTTTCCCGATTGTTACAATCCGCTGAAATGGAACTGCCAGAGCGTAATATTCTGCCAACTTTGTTATTCAACTTCAAAAAAGGACGTAAAGCAGCTGAAACTGCTCGCGATATCAACGAAACCTTTGGTGAGGAAATGACCAGTGAGTAATCAGCTCGAAAATGGTTTAAACGATTTTACAGTGCAGACCGAGTCTTGATGATCGTGAGAGTAGTTGACGCCCTTCTGACATCGATGACGGTCAATTAAAGACCGTCATTGAGAAAGACCAGCGTAAAACCACTCTAGAACTGGCAAAAGAACTTCAAGTTAGCCAAAAATCTGCTATTCCTTCGCCGGCTACGAAAGACTGTTACAAAAATCTACTACTTCTCCGTCCCAGACTGGTCAACAAGAGAGGACCAATCCTTTTTCATGACAATGCTTGACCACGCGTTTCACTAATGACGCTCCATAAGTTGAGAGAACTTGGCTACATTCTTCCTCACCCAGCTTATTTACAAGACTTTTCTCCCACCAGCTACCACTTTTTCAAGCACCTTGATGGTTGAAAAATTAAAACGGTGCTGAAAGTGCGTTCAAAGAATTCATCAGCTCCAGAACTCCAGCATTTTTATGTTAGCAGAATAAACAAACTTGTTACTCGCTGGTAAAAATATGTTGATTGTAATGGTACTTACTTTGATGAATAAAATTTCTGCATTCTTGAAATACATTGTGAGGAATTTCATCTTTCAAAACGTTGCTTACCTTTTACTCAGCCTGATATTCAAATATGAAATGGAAACAGCGCTAGAATAATCAACGTTATCGACCACGTAAACTTAACGCAAACGTCCGGTGTATTTGTCGGTCGGCTGCGAAGTGATGTGGTAGAGAATACTCACTCTCAAAGAGCTGGATGTTAAAATACATGAAAGTCATAGACTGGCGAGATTACCCAACTTCAATACCATCCTGTAATGATAAACATCGATGTTTCGCCAATTCTGTGACTTACCAACATCACGGACACGTAATGGAACGGAGATGAATTACTTGGCCAGTCTACAAATCATATGCATTCATAAGAATAAATTTAAACGTAAAATAGAAACAGTGCTAGTGTAGTAAACTCTATCGACCACATATACATAATGTTTTAACACCCGTCGCTTTGAGAGATTATACTCCATCACACCAAATTGCAGCTTACCCGCAAATATATAGACCGTATACGTTATGATTGATTTACAGAAATTGTAGTATGTGCATGCATACTATACACATATATGTATGCAGTTCTATATTTAAGAGATGAGGAATTATGTACATTATTTACATTATTTACATTCGACGGACATTTGTCCTCATCTTGTTTGTTGTTAACACAACGTTTCTACTGATAAACCCTCCACAGCCTTCTTCAGGTATCTTGGGGAAATTTCGAACCTGGGTCCTCATTCCTAAGGTATTTTTCGATGTTATTATTATTTTTATTGTTATTGTTCATGTCACTGCTTGGAATCGAACTCAGAATCTTGGTGTTAGTAGCCCGCGCTCTTAACCACTGCGCCATATGCCCACGGGCATCTACACAAACACACCTGTATACATACATATATATATATATATATTATATATATATATATATATATAAAACTCAGAACGTAACGGCAGACGAAATACCTATTTCCTTATTACCCACAAGGGGCTAAACACAGAGGGGACGAACAAGGACAGACAAACGGATTAAGACGATTATATCGACACCAGTGCGTAACTGGTACTTAATTTTTCCACCCCGAAAGGATGAAATGCAAAGTCGACCTCGGCGGAATTTGAACTCAGAACGTAGCGGC
This sequence comes from Octopus sinensis, assembly GCF_006345805.1. Lineage (NCBI taxonomy): Eukaryota > Metazoa > Mollusca > Cephalopoda > Octopoda > Octopodidae > Octopus > Octopus sinensis. The sequence continues at coordinate 10,693,101 of NC_043009.1, read as the reverse complement.
AGACGAAATACGGCTACGCATTTCGCTCGGCGTGCTAACGTTTCTGCCAGCTCGCCGCCTTAGAAGCACGAAAATATTGTAATACAAAATATAACAAATTGAGAAGATGGAAATAGAGAATTAAAAAACAATTTTGTAGGCTCTGTAATATGTGTCTTCCTATTGGCAAAAATTATAATAATTTTACATATTTCTCTCAATTAAATACATATATTATATATTGTGAAATTTGATTTAGTATTGGTAACTTGAATTTTTCCCTGTAAGTTTGGAATTGTATTCCCCAATATAATTATTATTATTACTATTATTATCATTATTATTATTATTATATATATATATATATGTGTGTGTGTGTGTGTGTGTGTGTATGTATATACATACATACATACATACATACATATATATATATATATATTATATATATATATATGTATATATATATATATATATATATGTATATATATATATACATATATATATAAATATATATATATATATCATTGTGACATCTGTGCAAACATAATAATAAATTTAATCATGAGAGCGAAAAGTAAAACAATTGAAAGAAGATAACAAAATTCGCACATGCGCACTGAAACTCTTACCATTCTTACAACCCTGATTATAATTATTCACTCACAAAAGTATGCACGCGTGCACACTCACACACATGCATGCACACACACATATACACTAACACAAATAGTTTATACGGTACAAATACCAACACAGAAGAAGAATTTCACTATTTCGTTTTGTTAAAATCACATGGAGCAAAGAGTGAGTGCAAAGCAGAGAGTATGTGTGAGAAACACATCATTGATATGTTTAAAGGGCATGAGGAAAGGACGTTGAGAAACAAATAATTAACTGAGTGATTCAGTAATTATTTAATTAATTAATTTGTTAATTGCTAATTAACAGAAGTTATACACAATCTGTGCTTGTGTTTTATTGGTAGCACAGCAATCGACCTCAACGCGCAAATTCACATCAAGTATCTAACAAATCAAATACAAAAGTGTAGTAATATTCCTCCATTATTTACTCCGACGATCTGGCAGAATCATTAGCACGCCGCGCAAAATGATTAGCAGCATTTCGTCCGTCCCTGGGTTCAGAGTTCGAATTTCACCGACGTCGTTTTTTCTTTATTATTATTTTTTTTGTTATTGTTTTTTTTTATTGCCTTTCAGGTTCGATAAAATAAGTATCCGTTAAGCACTGGAGTCGATGTAATCGACTTACTCCGCCCCCTAGAATTACAGGCCTTGTTCCAAAATTTGAAATCAATATTAATGGTTTCGTACATCTTTACGTTATGAGTTCAAATTCCGTCAGCGCTGGCGTTGCTTTTTATCATTTCGGGGTCGATAAAATAAGTACCAATTAAGCATGGAGATCGATGTAATCGACATACCTCTTGCCCAGAATTACTGGTCATGTGAAAGCAATATTCATGGCTTATTCTGTGCTCCAATTCCGCCGAGGATGACTTTGTTTTCATTCTTTCGGTATCGATAAAATAAGTACTAGTCATGTTCTGGGGTCAATGTAATCGACTAGCCTCTCCCCACAATTCCAGACCGTTGTGCCTATAGTGGAAAGCAATATCAATGGCTTCTTTATTAGCCATAAAGACTTATATAAATAAAACGTGACATGCAGTAAACTTGCAAAAGATGATGGCGTTTAAATGTATCAGGAAGGGAGACAAAGAGTGAAAAAACACATGGAAACAGATCAGGCATAATTTGATAATATATATATTATTTAGGCGCTGGCGTGGCTGTGTGTTAAGAAGATTGCTTCCCAACCACATGGTTCCAGGTTCAGTCCCACTGCGTGGCACTTTGAGCAAGTGTCTTCTGCTAGCTTTGGGCCCACCAAAAACTTATCGCAGAACTTGGTAGACGGAAACCGATAGAAGCTCGTATGTATAAATATATATCTGTGCGTGTGTCTTTGTGTCTGTGTTTGTCCCCGGTGTTGCTGTGTTTATCTCTCCGCAACTTAGCAGTTCGGCAAAAGACCGCGATAGAATAAGTACCAGGCTTTAAAGAAATAATAAGTACTGGAGTCGATTCATTCGACTAAAATTTCTTTCAAGTGGCGCCCCAGCATGGCCGCAGTCTAGTAACTGAAAGAAGTAAAAGATAAAAGATATACATGCGTGTGTGAGCGTATGTATGTATGTATGTGTGTATGTATGTATGTATTATGTATGTATGTTTGTATGTATGTATGTATACAAAGGCACGTATCCACAAAATGCAAGATAACTTTCCCTTGCGGCAGTCAGACGGTCTTCATCACCCGTTGCTCTGACTATTCCTTGCTCTCCTTTTACTGAAATCAATTGGCAGCATTCAAGAATCGTCTATCACAAACAATCCGTTGCGCCACCTGCTCACAACTTTCATCAAATTTGATGCAGAAGACCACCACAATCTTTCAATGATCAACATTTCCTATTTTGGGAGAAATAGAATTTTGTCCTCGCGTCTTTCAAATTCGACCGCCATATAGCTTCTTTGTCAATAGCGAAATACATGAAAACCTTTCTCCTCTTCCTTTTCAAAGGAGGTTGACGTATAGTATGTATGAGAGATTTATGTGATCTGCTCTAAGTGCGAATCTATCAGCTCTACATGTTAGTAATGTGTAGACACTGAAAAAGCGCGTCACGCACAGTTTTGTTACTTTCCACGTATCTGAGATAAGCGCGCCGGGAGAATTAGTTGGATATGGCACTGGGTATTTCTGAGGGTGAATTTTCCCTTTACTCTCCTTCTTCCTGCGTCACGGTTCACACCAGACCTCAAACGGACGTACCAAAATTTCGACTCAAAAACAAAGAGAAAGAAATGTTTTTCCCCCTCATTTCCGTTAATATAAAGTAGAAATCAATGAAGTACCAAGAGCAGTGGTTGATTTTCAAGTTGCACTGAGAGTCCTTCTAGTTGTATGATTGCAGTATTTTCTTTGCAGCGTGGAAGGTGTTTGTAAGCCATTTAAGAAACACATTTTTCTCAGTGAACAGGTCGCGGTCTTAAAGCGATGAAAATATTTTGACAAATTAAACTTAAATATTGAAGTGAATCTAACGGTTTTTGTATGTTTCTTAAATGGCTTACAAACACCTTCCACGCTGCAATTGTTTTCGTTTCAGCACACGATCTCAGATCAAATCACTTGCTATGCAAGTACATCTCCGTAAAGTATTTTCTTTCTTATTTTGGTATTATAATTTTTAATGTGGCGCACACTGCTCTTTTTAATGCATGCGTATGAGCGTATGTGTGTGTGTGTGGTGTGTGTGTGAGTATGTGTTTGTGTGTATAGGTGTGTGTGAGGTTAAAATTGTCCTGTATTGACTGTAATGAAGAGATGTTACAAACCGGTATTACTGATGCAAGGGTAGCGTACTCCAACCAGTGTTTGTTACGCCACCTGTCGCCGGTTCCTCTGTCGTTATAGACCCTCGGCACAGCTCTATCATTATAGACCATTGCATAAAGAACTGGAATCTACAAGAGCAACTCCGGTGGATGTAAGGTGAAGTTGGACACAGTAGAATTTTAAACCAGGACATAAACTTCCCGGACAAATAACCAAACATATTTTATCCAACGCAATCCTGATTCTGTTAATATACGATCTTAATACGCGTTCAATACCAAGGAGAGGTATTTTCGCATATCCAGTACATGTGCAAACACTGGATACTTTGGTTTCGTATAACTCTGCATCATTTGTAATCCTTTCCAAGGGGCCTACACACTCGCATACACACACACGCGCACACATGCGCGCGCGTGCAAAAACGGATGCGCGCACAACATTGATTAGTATAAGAAAAAGTGTTAGAAAGATTAGCTCAGAGTAATTTGACTCACTGTCTTAATGTCTCTCTCTCTCTCTCTCTCTCTCTCTCTCTCTCTCTCTCTCTCTCTCTCTCTCTCTCTTCTCCCTTTTTCTCTCTCGATCTTTTTTCTCTTCCTTTCTTTCAGTATATATATATATTATATATATATATATGTGTGTGTGTGTATATATATGATATGTGCGTGTGTGTGTACATATATATATATATATATATATATATATGTATGTATGTATACGCGTGTGTATGTGTACATATTTGTATATATATATATGTATAAATATATATAAATAAGTATATATATATATTTATTTATTTATATATATTTATATATATGTGTATATATAATATATATATATATATATATATATATATATATATAGGTATATGTGTGTGTGTGTGTGTGTGTCATATATGCATGCTCTATCTGTAATTAGAATAGTTAGCTGCCATGTAGAATGGTATAATGATGGAATGAAATATACGATGCGGTAAACAAATTCATGCTTCAAAGCCCAAATTTTCCTCCATCCATTTACAGTTGTTTTTCACAAATATATATATGAAGGCATCACTAATTGCCGTTTAACAATGATATACCGCTAACAATAAGGTTTCATTAATTGTATCATTGGGATGGAGATACAACCATTAGCAGTGTAATATCATTAGTTGTGTCCTATCAGTTAACAATATTATGCTGTTACTATTTAACTATGGTTGCCTGTTTTGTTTTGTTTTATTTTACGTATTTCGTGTTTCCGCTCTTCATACAATGTATGATGTTGTAATTTTATTAACACTACTACCCCTGCCTCTAGTACTACTACAGTTACCACTATGGTTACCACCGATAATAATAATAATAACAATAATAATAATAATAACAATAATAATAATACAAAGACATCGTATGGAGCCAAAAATTTACTGACAAAGGATTGGACTATATCTGAGTAAGTAATACCCATTGAAATTTATTACTATCTTCGAAACGAAATGATGTATTTTAACTCGATATCATCTCCACCTCGAACACAACACATGTAAACATGCGCGGACCATTACGACCCATCAACACCAGATCATCTCCGACCCCAAACACCATGTACAAAAAAACTACGAAGAAATTAAATAACACCGATATTATTCAACCCAAGAATAGCAATCGGGAAGTACGTACATTAAACTTACAACATAAAATGTACGAAAAACTACACGTGCAAAACAATGTGACAACAGAAATGAACGGACCGGTACCCTACGAAAATGACGACCGTCAAAATAATAGGCCGGACGTTGCTCCTCATGTCCCGCAAATAAAACCCAAAAGACATATATGGACACGTGAGGAATACATTTCTATCCTACATGCTTATTTTACAGCAGTGCTCTACCCAAAGAATGAAAATACAACAACACATACATATAAAATATGGAAAGAAAACAACATAAATATAGACTTGGATACAGCAATGACAAAAACATATAACAAACAGAAAATTGCACTACTAGGCACTGCACACATCCTACGCAGAACACTTTCCATACAATAACCATCAGAGCATCACAACAAATCACAGCACATACCCAAGGCACACAGAGCTGCACTCGGTAGTGAAGTGAAAGCACGCTATAAAAAATAAAACTACTGAATAATAATAATAATAATAATAATAATAATAATGATAATAATAATAATAATAACAATAATAATAATAATAATTTTTTTTGCTTCTTTATTTTCTTTATTACCCACAAGGGGCTAAACATAGAGGGGAAAAACAAAGACAGACAAACGGATTAAGTCGATTATATCGACCCCAGTGCGTAACTAGTACTTAATTTATCGATCCCGAAAGGATGAAAAGCAAAGTCGACCTCGGCGGAATTTGAACTCAGAACGTAACGGCAGACGAAATACGGCTATGCATTTCGCCCGGCGTACTAACGATTCTGCCAGCTCACCTCCTTAATAATAATAATAATAATAATAATAATAATAATAATAACAACAAGAAGAAGAAGAAGAAGAAGAAGAAGAAGAAGAAGAAGAAGAAGAAGAAGAAGAAGAAGAAGAAGAAGAAGAAGAAGAAGAAGAAGAAGAAGAAGAAGAATGATAACGATAATAATAATAGGAAGTAATGAGTAAGGAAGTATGAAAAAGATTGACAGCATTTTAATTCTAGCAAATTATTATCAAAATTATGAACCAAATATGCATGAATTGAGAGATCCACTAAATAATTTGCTAAAACAGGATGTGAAGTGGAATTAGTTAAATAAATGTCAAAAGGCGTTTGACGATATTTAAAAAAATATCAATATAGGATTTCTCGTCGGCTCATTTCGACCTACAGTGGAGAATGCTGTAGTTTTTGACGCTTCTGATTACAACATAGAAGCAGTAATGCTACACGAATATAAAGACGGTAATATGAAGTCGAGGGTTCATGCCTCACGTTCTCTGAAAGCGGCAAGGAAAACTATAGTCAAATAGAGAAAGAAGCTCTAACGATCACTTTTGCCGTGAGGAAATTTGACAGATTTTTGGAACGAATTAGACTCGTACAGCGAGGTATCACTGTACATAAGAATGAAAGACACGGTTGGGAGGACGGTATAGTGACGAAAATAATACGCAGTAAGATGTCCATAATAAAAGGTCAAGTAGGAGAGCACAAACGACATTTGAACCAGTTGACTAGATATATCGAAGAAAGAGAAGAAATACCGATGGAAGTTTGATATGATTTATTCGAGGTTCCAACGTAGGCGGATCAGCAATAGAAAACACAAACAAACAGACCGACTAAAAATAGTTCCTAAGCGGAAGAAATATTTAAACTACTGAGGAAATTAAAATCTTAAAAAAGGTAGAACAAAAGCAAATAAATAAGTTGCACTTCCTACAGAAGTCAAATCTCAAAAGGCGAGATGTTATGGCGAGAATCATGACACCCCCCTGTGAGAATGAACTTATCGAACTCGTATAAGTAGCAGCGTATTTGACTGAGAGGGAATGATGAGAAATCGCAGGAAGTCGAAATATGTCGTTCGTGAGTTCGTGGAGTCGCAGGAAATTGTTGAGAAGTTGTAATAGTTCTTTTCGTCGCTATACCATCCTCCCAACATTGTCTTCCATTCTTATATATGCAGTGATATCTCGCAGTACGAGTTTAATTCGTTTTATGACCGACCCCGTTTTACGATTTACTCGTTTTACAAATCAATTTTCCACATTGAAATAAACTAAAATAGAGTTGCTTTGGATTGGTTACAGCTGTGGAGACAG